>NC_048221.1:44989177-45289177 GCF_002007445.2 Ailuropoda melanoleuca | reverse complement strand
TTACGGTGGCAGCCCCGAAGGGTCTGGCCATAGGTGACGTGTGAAAGGCCATCCAAGCATCTGATGGATAAAGTCAGCAAGGCAAACATTTTAAGACTGCACCTTTTCTTTGCCACTGTTTCCTTTTCCTACCATCATTATTCAAGTAACTCAACTACCACTGCCAACTTGCTTATTTTAGGAGGCAATATTCTATCTTAGTGGAGTTGTTCAGACACACTTTTCTTGTTAATCCCCAGTCCCTTTTAGGCAGAGAGGGGTGTTTTTCCCAAAAGCCAGCAGAAAAACCAGGCAATGGACAAGGCCCTGGTGTTCTAGTATGTTTCTCCTGGGCAGTGACTGGCTCCAGAGCTATGCCCATTCAATAGAAAGAAACATCTCTGGGGGCGCCTGGGAGGCTCAGTCGGTTAAATGGCTGCCTTTAGCTCAGGTCATGATCGCAGCGTCCTGGGAGCGAGCCCCACATCGGGCTCACTGCTCAGCAGGGAGCCTGCTTCTCCTGCTCCCCCTGCTTGTACACTCTTTGTCAAATAAATAAACAAAATCTTAAAAAAAAAAAAAGAAAAAAGAAAGAGACATCTCTGGAATCCATCCTTAGTCCTTCCATATAGGCTTTGCTGGTGGGAAACTCTGCAAGGGAGAAAATCAGCTCTGTCTTACCGTGGTGGTTGACCACATGAGCTCTACCATCAGGTGGCCTGGGTTCAAGTCCCAGTTTTCCACTCCCTAACTATGTCCCCTGAACCTCAGTTCCCTCATCTATAAAATGAATACGATGATATCAGCAACACTTGGCATCCACGATATCCTAAGTGCCTGATAAACCCCAGCCATTGTTATCATCCTGACATCAATATAAAAGTAAACAAAAGATTTCTGGAATAATCGGTTCAACACATATATTTGAGCACCTATTTATGTAAAACCCTGGAAGGCTACTTCATTCATTCAACCACCAAATATTTAATTGGAACTTTCTATGTATCAGATTTTTTAAGTCTAGTATATTTAATCATCCATCCGTCCATCCAGGTTTTACCTGTGCATCTATGGCAGCCTAGTGCGCGCCAGCACGCACATGCGCACACACACACACACACACACACACAGGCACATACCCACATTTCACTGTGTATGCAGTAGGCACCTATACTGGTGAGCAAGAGATTTGGTCCAGGCCCTGTAGAGATGGTGGGGAAGACAGACAAACACGTCAGTTGCCCAGATGTCAGAACCATGCTGGGTCCTCGACTCAAGGAAGCTGGTGGTGGCGAGGGGAGCAGAGATGTCTGAGGAGCGGCAAGTCCCAGGGGCCAGCCCTCACCTGCAGGTCCCGGTTGTGGTTTTCGCACAGGAGCTGTAGGAACCGGAGAATGGGCTGCATGATGGTGATGACCGCACTCATCTCCAGCTCGTCCTTGGTCTTGTCTGCCGTGGCCTGGGCACCTTCCCCGGACTGGTAGTGGTCATCGGGGTCAGCCTCCCTCCGGAAGGTGCTGAAGGCTTTCCTAGTGGCAGCAGAGGCCTCAAGGAGCTGATCTCGGACCTCTTCCGTTATTTGTGTCGAGGGCTCTTTGGCTAGAATACAAACATAAGACACTCCATGTTGTTGAGTCCTCAGGAGGACCATTCACTGCATGAAAGATAACGTTCAAAAATGTAGGTTCTGGTATTCACTAGAAATCTTCAAGGTTGGCCAAACACTCCAAGGAGTCACTTCTCTTAAGTCCTTAGGATTAAAACTGAGTCACGCCCCGCCAACTGGCTCACAGCTCTGACATTTCATCTATGCTTGCACTGTTTTAGAGGAAAAGCCTTAGTATCAGCTCTGTCAACCTCACAAACCTATATGGCTCTGGGCCTCAGTGTTCTCATCTGCAAAACAGGAAAGCATCAACGAATTCTACCTAGAGAAGCTTCTGAGAGGGTCAACATAACAGTGACTGCAACCATAATTACTGTTATTGTGGTGACAACAGGTTGAGCGCTTTCCATGGAGTACCAAGGCACTGGGTATTATCTCATCGACTCCTCAGAGTAACTCTGGGAGGTAACTAGGCATCTGAGTGAGGAGTATGGCACTTTGTAGCCCGAGTACCTGGGTTTAAATCCTGGTTCTACTGCCTAGTTGCTGCCTAGCCTTAACAAGGACAAGTCAATCTCCACTCCTCAGTTTCCTTATCTGTAAAATGGGGATAATAATTCTATCTATTTTAGAGGGTTAATTTCAGTTCCAAATGAAGTAAAGGATGTAAAGGACTTTGAACAGTGCCTGGTTCATAGAAAGTACTTAGTAAAGGTTAGCCTTTCTTCTTCTTCTCTTTATTCCCATTCTAGATCAGTGGTTATAAACTAGATCTGATTTTGCGCCCACGCCCACCCAGGGGACAATTAGCAAAATCTGAGGATGCTTCCAGTCGGCTACAGGGCAGGCTACTAGCATCTACTGGGTAGAGGCCACATATGCTGCTAGACATCCGCAGTGCACAGGACAGCCCCTCCAGAAACTCATCCTCCAGATGCCAAATGTACTGTGGCTGAGAAACCCAGTTCTAAACTTAAAAAAAGAGGCCCGGAGTGGCTCATTAACCTGTTCACAGCCATTTGACTCCAACACTGGTGCGTCTACCTACTTCCAAGTATGACTCCTCTTCGAGTGAGAGCAAAAATGAACAACTTCAGAAACTTTCAAATAAATTAGAACATAAGGGGGAGTTAGGTGTCAAATGATGGACACCAAGTTTTAAAGTGTTTGTCTTTTTTTTTTTTTTAAGATTTATTTATTTATTTTAAAGAGGGAGAGGGAAAGAGAGCACGCGTGAGTGTTGGGGAGAGGGAGAGGAGAGAGAGAATCTTAAGCAGATTCCCCACTGAGCGCGGAGCCCGATGTGGGGTTCGATCCCACAACCCTGACATCATGACCTGTGCTGAAATTAAGAGTCAAACACTTAACCAACTGAGGCCCTCAGGCCCCCTAAAGTGTGTGTCTTCCTTAACTTTCCCTACCATTGAATAGAAAATTATAGGAAAAGATTACAAGTGGACTTCCTGCCAATAAAACCTCAAGCTTGACCAAGAAGTAGGTACATAAATTTTTTATACAAGAACCACTAAAGCACGGCAGTTCAGCTCTGGTTACTTGGGAAGAATTACATTATAACCAGATTGGTTTGCTTCTCCTGAAAGCCTTAGTCGAAATACAGTTTGGAGTTTGGAGGTCCAGCTGGTGGGAGGGCCACACGCAGGGGAACACTCACCTTTTTTCCGTGATGGGGCATCCCTGTCTATTTCATCATCTTTCTTTTTATTCCCCAAGTCACTGGTGTTCACGGTCACTGTTGCTTTGATTTCCTGCTGGGCCACCTTCATTCGGTCATAGAAAACCTTGAAGAATTTTTCTGACTTCTTATCTTCTGTTAACCGGCAGAAAAAGGAGTGCTGCCGAGGAAAACCCACAGATTATCAACGCTGTGACAGACCAGTGATCTAATCCCACTCAAAACACCAAAACCTCATGGTGATCAGAGCTGGCTGCAAAACCTCACAAACGGTCTAGGTTTGGACCAAAGTTGGTTCCATGCACTATCGTTCTCTGGATTGTATGGCCTGAGGTTTCCTATACAGAGACTTTAAGCAGCCCGCCATGGGATGTCTTTGACGCAGCAGTCACACAGGCTAAGGGGTGGTGGGGAGATTCTAGCCTACTAAGAGCCTTCACATACCCAAAACAACTCCATTAACAATGGAAACGATGTATTTTTGGTGATCAGTGCAGGTCCTGTCATGTGTTTAAGGACTTCTGTGAGCCCCTCCACTTTGCACAGCCCTGTGAATATATACAGATCAGTGAGCTGTGCTGCCTGGTTCTGTAGGGCTCCAAACCAGGTTAGGATGACAAGTCCATAAGCAAAACAAAAATGTGTCAGTAAAGAGTGTTCTAGAAGCTACACAGACGGTTACATCCTAGAAGCTCAGAGCTGGCAAGGATGACAGTGGGCTAGAGTGGTCCCAAAATCTTTGTGGAAAAGGTGGTTTTCAAATCAGGTCTTGAAGGACAAGTAAAGAGTGGTTAGATGAAGAAGCTCAAAGTTAACAGGTAGCTTGCCTCTTGGATGCACATTTGTTTTTGGGCCCACTGCAAGCAATAGTATACAATGTTGATGTAAAAACACAATATGGTGTCTCAACTTCATTTATGAGTATTCTCTTTTCACCCCTTTGCAAACACCATGCTGTTGTGAATTATTTACATAAAAATACAATACGGTCATTTCCAGAGGAATAAAACAAAGCTCCAAACAATATATTTGCTTCTTCCAGTTGGATTTTTCTGCCAATTTCATATCCTCTCCCATTTGGAAAGATGGCATTTCCCTACCGAAGGTAGCCTTAGGCTTGCAATCCTAGAAAAAAGTAAAACCTTACCAGCCATTGTAGCTCCTTAACTCCTCAATCTCTCAGCCTGCCCCATCCCCCCCAACACCTGCTGCCAGATTCAGCAGGCCCGGGGAAAGCCACCCTGTGTCCATTTGCCAGAAGACAACTATAGTCACTGTGACCCTTCTTCTAGCCACCAGCCCCTATGCTGCATTGACAAATGCCAGTCTCATCTGTCGACAAAGCACTTCCTGACTGTGCTCTTTCCTCCCCTCACTGTTCTTCCTTACTTCTGGTTGTTTTCAACATACAGCACAAGATCCATCCTTCCTACTTGTGCTCCCTGGTTCTATCTTTTCCCCTCCAACAGCTCCCAGTGGCGTACAAGTCATCGCCTACCTACTGCTTGGCCTTATTCTGTGTGTCACTGAGTCCTCCCAGACTCCCACACTCTTTGAACCAAGCTCAAGTCTTTCGTGTCCTCCATTGCCCTTCACCACCTTTTCTCTTCTTTTGGGTTTCTTACTATTTCATCTATTCATCCATCATTCCATCCATTTACCCATTCATCCATGCACCTATGCATCTATCTGTTTATCCATCCATCTAGTATTTACTGTGCACCTGCCATGTGTTGGGCACTATGCCCATCATAGGAGATACAACAGTGAACAAAAAGAGGCCTGGACCCTGCCTCCCATGAAACTGGCAGCCTGGTAAGGAAAAGACACAGTAATTCAATAATCACCCTAAGGATGTTTTACTAAAATAGCCATTTATCCTTGTGAAACTGATGCAAGAGAATGCTGGCAAAGAATACTGTATCAGACACTCAGGGCCACTGTCTTGCTCTTCCTCGCTTTTCCTGGCTCTTCCCATTGCTAGGGTCCCCTCATCCTTCACTGTCCCAGTAATAGCACGTCCTCAGTGAGGCCATCCCTGATGATCCTACTGCCAGCAATTTGGCCAAATGCTTATTCTCCCCTGCAACTGCAACTGGTCTCTTGTATCTGTCATGCGCCTACTTACTGTATGTCTTACGCAGAGTGTAAGCTCCAAGAGGGCAGGTGCCTCACCTGTATGATTTACAGCTGTCTCCAGAGCATCCGGAGGGGCCCCAACACATAGAGGGAGCTTCCTAATCATTTGATGAAAGAATGAATGCAACCCAATACTTCATGGCTCCTTTTAACTACAGCCTCTCAATCAGATCCTGCTTATATTCAGTGGCTGTGCCAGAAGTAAATCCTCAGCCTAGATTAATTCTGGAAAACTGCTCAACTATGAAAAAGCAAGTTCTAACTGTTCACTTCTTTGAGAGCTGATGCATCTACAAACAAAAGGAGAGATGCAGGGACTAAGAACTCAACCTATAACCACCGAATTATGGTGACTACATTTTTTTACCAAGATAAGCCATGCAATATCTCACCCACATGGGGTCACGGGGAGACTGCACCAGAGGGGGCCACTCGGGGCAATTAACCTCAATTGCTACCCCATTACTCTTCTCGTTGCATGGAGGCAACCTAAAAAGCATCCTTTGAACAATCTGGTCACTCAAAAAAACAAAACAAAACAAAAAAGCAAATGCACTTTAAGTAGGTAAGCAAATAAATAAATAACTAAAGCCTGCCATCTGTCATTCGTAACAGCGCAACCCAGTGCAGAGCGATCGCCAGCTACAAACCGCACTGCTCAACGTCTAGCTGGTTAACCCAACAGATGTCAACTGATAGGGTCAGGGGAAGGGAACCTCTTATGAAATGGGAGAAGGGCAAGTGACTGAGGATTACACACTTCTATATATGTTTTGCAACGGCCGGTATATTTATTTTGCATTATTTATATCAGTCCTTAGTCCCTCAAGGATCTGAAGCCACTTTATAAACAGAATGTGGTCAACAAAATAAGAAAGTGGACACTAGGGTACAGAGACATGAATAAGCACAGAGAACCAGGACCAAACAAGGCTGGAGGCTGGAAGGTGGAGTCCTGTGTAAGTGCCGGAGGTCCCCAGCCACCATGCTGACATGGGAGGCGTGCTCCATCGCCGTTGTTAGTCAGCGTCAAAAGGAGAAATATTGCCAGTGCCTCGAAGGAAGGAAACCATTCCTGGATGAAGGGGTTAGAGGGCAAGCTTTCCAGTCAGAGCCCCCTGGGTCCCCTACTCACTAGCTCTGTCACCCGAGGCAAGTTACACAGCCTCTCGGAACCCACGTGGAAGGGCTGCCACAGTGCCCACAAAGCGCTTAACGCGGGGCCCGCCGAGCATCGTTTTTTGTTTTTGTTTTTTTGTTTTTGTACCGCCATCACGTTAGTATAATGTGAAAACCCCACAGTGAAGGCGTCCCCCTAAGTGGCGAGGGCAGGGTAGTGAAGTGGGAGAATCCTGTCTCTGGAGTCAGAGACACCAGGGTTTCAGCTCCGCCACTCATGAGCTGGTATCACCTTAGAAAGTGACGATCTCTCTAAAACCTAAATTTTCTCATCTGAAAAATGGGCATGGTAACAGGACCACACGGTGGTTACAGGACCACACGGTGGTTACGAAGATCTAATGAGAAAATCACGGTGATACGCACAATGATCGACATTTCCTGCCTGCTTATAAGGTGCCAGGAATCCAGAGTAAACCTTCATGTGCGTTTTCTCACACAAACATTCTAGAGAGGTAGTTATTACTCGGGTCTGAGAGATCAGGGGACCCTAAAAGATAATGGACATCAAGTATTTAGCACACCCCCGAGATGCCCACAGTGACAAATGTAACCTTGCCAAGACGCTGTGAGAGTCAAAAGCTGTCGCCTCAGGTCTCCCGCCTGAGAAGCTAAATAAAGATACTCTGGAAGGAAGAAGCTTGGTCTCCAGAAGGGAAGCAGTGCTATCTTGTGTAAGAGGAGAAGTGAAAAGTGACAGCAGCATAGAAGAACTAAGATAGCTCCCCCACAGAGGCAGAATGTGCCACGGGGATAAATCGGGGGCTGAGGAATGGAGGCCCTCAGGTGGAGGCTCCTGGAGGCAGTTATTGTCCCTCTCTGGTGCCCAGCGTGGTCTGGACTCGGCCAGACCAGGGCCCCGCACACAGTTCAAAAGCCTTTTTGTTAAACCTCTTTCTGTGATACTGTATTTGGAGGACTTGGGAGGAAAGGGGTCACCCTCCCCAGGAGTGTTTCCCCAGATGCAGGAGGGACCTCAGATCAGAGCAGGTGGGTACTTGGCCTCCAGACCTCAGGCTCTTGAAGCAGGGCCTTCTCTTTTTTTCTTTTTGTTCCATCACTCCATCCCCCAGTAACCCCTTCACCAACCCTCCCCCTCCACCAACCCTCAGAGTTTGTTTCCTAAGATTAAGTGTCTCTTATGGTTTGTCTCCCTCTCTGATTTCGTCTTGTTCTATTTTTTCCTTTCTTCCCCTATGATCCTCGTTTTGTTTCTTAAATTCCATATGACTGAGATCATATGACAATTGTCTTTCTCTGATTGACTTATTTTACTTAGCATTATACCCTCTAGTTCTATCCACGTTGTTGCAAATGGCAAGATTTCATTTTTTGACGGCTGAGTAATATTCCACTGTATGTATATACCACAATTTCTATATCCATTCATCTATCAATGAACATCTGGGCTCTTCCTACAGTTTGGCTATTGTGGACATTGTGCTATAAACATTGGGGAGCAGGTGCCTCTTTGGATCATTTATGTCTTTGGGCTAAATACCCAGTAGAGTAATTTCTGGGTCATAGGGTAGCTCCATATTCAATTTTTTGAGGAACCTCCATACAATTTTCCAGAGTGACTGCACCAGCTTGCGTTCCCACCAACAGTGTAAGAGGGTTCCCCTTTCTCAGCATCCTCGTCAACATCTGTCATTTCTGAAGCAGGGCCTTTTCCACAAGCTACTTGTCTACTTTCCTCCCTGAACCTGTGAACGACCCCTTTCTCCAAAGAAGAGCCAGTAGTGTCAAGTAGAGATCGTTCTGCTTTTCCAAAGGTTTCACTGCACCTCACCTAGCAAGTTTGAGGTAACCATTCAAAATTCACCTGGCCTAGAGCCGGCAACATTACATGGTGGTAAGAGAAGTCAGAACAGTGGATGACCCTGGGGAGTGAGTGGGGAGACTGAAGGGAAAGAAGAGAACTTTCTGGACTGAAGGAAATACCCTGATTAGGCTGGTGGTAAACAGAAAGGTGTGGTAGAAATAACTACAGCAATAATAATAAAACCTGGAACCTGTGAACATGTTACCTTCCATGGCTAAGGGAAACAAAGCTGCTGACCTTAAAAGATGGAGATTACCCTAGATTATTCAGGGGAGGCAATATGACCACAAAGGTCCTAAGAGTGGAAGAAGGAGATGGAAGAGGAGCTCAGAGTGAGGCCATCTGAGGACTCCAAGCACCACTGCAGGCTGGGAAGATGGAGGAAGGGGCCGTGACCTGAGGAACACAGGCAGCCTCTACTGGAAAAGAAAAGGAAACGGGTTCTCCCCTGGAGACTCCAGAAAGGAACACAGCCCTGCCAACACCTGGATTTCGGCCTAGTTAAGACTCATGTCAAACTTGTGAGATAGAAAGTCTGGCTGTTTTAAGTCGCTAAGTTTGTAGTAAATTGTTACAGCAGCCATAGAAAACGGATACACGTATGCACATTTGTCAGATCTGATCGAACCATACACTTAAAATCTATGCATATTATAGTACATGAATTATGTCACAATGAAAAGGGAGAGAGGAAAAGAAGATCGGCTTTGCTCCCAGAAAGCTAGAGAATGATAGAAAGTTGTCCAGAGAAGGGGCCACCCTCTGAGGCCATCTCTGCCGGCAGAGGGATCTGTGTCGCTACCCTCACAGCTGACCTTTCTTCACCGTCCACGCATCTTCAAAACACATGTGGCTTCAAAGCCCCTTCCATGTGAGCTGTCTTGAGAGCGTCTTAGGAGACTGCCAAGACAGTATCAGCGTTTATCAATCGGTCCTGTTCTAGATCAGAGATGGGTTGGGAGGTCTGGTGCTTCTTGCTCCCCTCCCCCCCCGACCCTGGGGCTCTTGCTACCATCCTGCCTTTTTGAGGAACACACGGAAGACCAGCCCCTGTGGTAGGACAGGGAACTCGAAGGCTGGTTTGGGGGCAGACACACAAGCACCAACCCCAACATCACAGACAACAGGTCTGCTTGGCATGGCTTTAAGGAAGGGGAGGGAGCAGGTAAGCAAGTGAGCACGGGCAGCGGCTACCTCTGCGGTGGCTCTGGAGGGCCATGGTGGGAGGGGACCTAGGCGTGGCTGTCCTAAGCCAAGCTGAAAAACCAGAATCGCAAAAAAGAAATTACAGATCACAGAATGTGAAAGCGGGAAGCACTCTATTCCAGCAGTTTCCCATATTGTTCCCAGCAGAGAAACCCATTCTTTCTCCCTCTGCAAACACCACCTTAGGGAAAGACCCCACGTTTGAGAGAGGTAGGGGCAGAACTGTTCGGCTGGAAACAGAGCGGGAAGGACCCTCTCTCTGCCACTGTAACTCCTTGGAGCTGCAGGGCTACAAAGAACGTTGTTTGGATACCACCCGTTGAGTCCAGCCCTCACATTTTACAGAGGAGGAAACTGAGGCCTAAGGCGGGGGGAAGAGACTTGCCCAGGCCACACAGAATCTTTGTCTCTGACTGTGCAAGCCACTCACTTTTGACCAGGCTGGTTTGTGGCTGGTTGACACAATGACCGAGGGCATGTTCTTACCCTTGGTAACTGTCAAGTGGACAGTTTGCCCTCCTTGGGCTGCTTAAGCTGTAGAGAGACTCAGGAACTGAGGTCTTAGTTTAAAATAATAATGCAAACATCCTTTCAGATCACTAGAAAATACTAAGGTATTGCTTAATTAGCCCAGCAGACACAACTATGGCCACACAAGTCTTTGCAAAGAAGTGGAGCATGGTTGATGACAAGCCCACCTGGCTTCTCAAATAAGAGGCAGCCTGGAGTTAGAGACTAGAAGACAGTGGCAGCTATCCTAGTGACAGGCAGGCAGTGTGTGGGAGGGGCTGGGTGGACACTCCTTTCTTTAGGTGCAAGAGGTCACAGTCTCAATTACACTGCAGACAAGGGGTCCCTGGAGAAGCATGGGAGACAAAGGCCTGCTCCATGCACTGGACACACACCAGGAAAGGCGAGCACATGAGCACCTTCTTGAAAAGTCATCTTCTCCAGAGTTCACAGATTTGGGGGGCAAAGAGAGACTTTGTACCCCAGAACACAGAGCCAGCCAGCCTGCACCTATAGGAACATAAGGCCTTTCTGAAGGGAAAAGCCCTTTATGGGCATCTTAACTAAAAGAATGGAGAGTGGCAGGCAGCAGAGGTAAGACACGATCCAGGATGGAGTGTGACAGGAGCAGGGATGGTCTGGGGGCAGTAGTCCACAGCGCCACTGGACAGCTTCGAGGCTTTGGTCCTGCCCCACAGGAAACCATTTCCACCCTGAGGCTGGCCCACCCTCCAGAGGCCCTTGTGCTGGGCCTGGAGGGAATCCAGAGAATGAGCTTTTCCATTTCATTGCCTAGTACCACATGACCTGACCACCACAGCCCATGACATTCACTCTGGTCACTTATCTGCTGCAAAATGAATTAAGTTCTCAGACTGAGTCCAAGAATTTAAAACATGTGACTGCCGAACAGTGCTCAATGCTTGAACTTCCAGGGGCTGATGAAAATTCTTCCCTGGAGTCTGATTTTTCTCTTTTCACCCAGTGTCTGAAACACAAGGACATCAGACTTGGCCTTGGGAGTCTCGGGGACTTGAGGGAACATCTTCGACCAGACCTTCCCGGCTTGAACAGGTGCTCTGCAGGTGTCAAGAGGGGCAGCTGTGGCTACCAAGGCTACGAATGGCTACCTGTGGAGTTCTCTTCCTGAGCCTGTGGTTAACTGAGCAGTCACTGTTTCCGGGGCCCCCCTTTCTATAAATTATGTTACAGTGAATGGTCACTGAACACTTTATATTTTCCAGGCACCGCCTAAGTGCTTTATAGATATTACCTCATTTAACCCTTGTAACTATCCCATGACGTATGTACTAATACTAACCCCGCTTTAAAGATAAGGAAACTGAGGCTCAAAGAGGTTAAATAACTTGCCAAGTCACACAGCTAGGAAATGGTGGCAGTGGCCCAGGACTCAGGCCTCCCTTCTCTACCGCGTCAGCCCATGCTCGCGACCTCTCTGCTTTGTGAAACACCTCTCATCTGAGCAAGAGTTTGTCAACCTCTAAACACCTCCTGGCTTTTTATAATCCACCCCCACCACCACGCCGGGTCTCTCAGCTGCACAAACACAGACTATTCTCACAGTAAAGAATAGCTGTGGTAGATACACATGTGAGCTCCCCAACTTTCCTGTGAGGCCTGATGCACGCACTTTGTTCAGATGGGCTCCCAAACAAGCCCCTTCTGCCCGTTGAAGATTGGCCAGGGCTGGGGGTTACATGGTAGCAAAACCACTGACACACAATGACGGCTATAGGTTTTGAGTCCTTGTCTTAGAAACCAAGGACAACAATCAAACCCCAGGATCATGGACCATGAACTAAGTGATAAAGCACAGGTGGTTAGGCACCGCCGCTTGGAGAACCGGAAGTCTGGAAACCTCAATTTCAGCCTTCACTCCTCACTAAGCAGCCACGTGATCTTGGGCAATTTACTTAAGAGTGTTTATGCCCTGGGTTCCTTATCTGAAAAACTAGACTCTTACCACCTGCCTTGTCTGCATTACGTGGAAGCTAGGGGCCCATCAAGGTTGCAGTTATGAAACATTATGTGTGAAAAAACACTTTGATTACTATGGGAACCTATTCAAATGTAAGGTGCTGCTGTTATCTATCAATTCCCCTTTCAAAGGAAAGGTATTAGAACGTAAGATAGTAAGATACGTGGCTCAACCTGTATGCTGGGTGTTCCATACTGACCAAAGTCTAGTGTCCACAAGACATCCAATGATAAACTATGCTAGCTGATACTGGCAGGTCAAGATGGTCTCTAAATGGACAGCAAAAACACAGTGAAGAGCAGTTCTCAGTAACTGTCACAATAAAGGAAACTGAAAAAAAAAAAATCCAGCTGGAATTTCACTATAGAAGCCGTTCAGATTCCCTTAGACATAAAAATAAACAATTTTGCTTCTGTTTCTCAAAGTTTAATGTAAGGCAGAATACAAGCTTGGTGTCAGACCCTTCTTGCAGATAGGCCCTAAACACGCAACATGAACTATTTTTCCATTATCGTTTTTTTTTTAACCATTCCTTAGAAAAAGTATGATATAATGAAAGAGTCTAATAATTAATAAATTGGGCATTAAGAATCAAACACTCCCCTGGTATAAGTTATCACTCTAGGAAGGATATGTTTTGCAAGGTTCGGTGGGTTTTAACCAGGAAGCACCTGGAGCTTTCAGCTCACCAGGCTCCGTGAGGATGCCTCTAGCTTCAGTGAGTTCAGTGGTAAAATAAACTTCGAAGCAGAAAAGATAGGAGTGATGAAGCAAACCAAGTCTACACTAGAAAGATATCCCCATTTCAAGTTCATTTTTCTCAAAGAAAGTTCTCCCTGGCCTAAACCGTAGAGCTGTCTCATGAAGACTTAGACACGAACGCCCTGCTTCCACAGCTCTGCCGTGCCAGGGCCGACGGAAGCCGCCTTCTGGGTCACACCTGCCTTCTAAGGCCTGAGCGAAACGCTGGAGGACGTGGAGCTCCTCACTCAAAGTCGTCTGGTCACTGAGCTCCACGTAAGGGCCTGAGCTCCAAGGTCAAGGCCAAAGCAGTGGCTCTACATGACTCTTTTCAGGGTGAATTAATCAATTTTAGCAAGCAGTAAAGTCCAACCTGTTCTATAAGAACCACTTTTCTCCTAGGATAGAAAGCTTAATACCTCTCCGTTTTTGTCTCCAGCGCCCACAGGGATCAGCAGCTGTGGAGAAAGTCTGCCCTATTTGGTAAGCAGGCTGGTCCCCTCTCAGTGTGGACCAAAACACTGACAGTTTTCACATATTCACCACCAACAACCAACAAACTGTACTTCCTAAAATAATTTTTTTAAGGTGTTCTCTTACAAAGTTCCTGTATATGTGTAGGTAAACTATAAGCAAATATCTCTAGCAGTATTTAACAGTAAAATCAAACAGATGTCAGAAAAGCAGGTAGGGCATTCTTCTAGAGGACCCTGGACCTTTGACCCAGGGACAAGACATCAAGGAGACTCCAAATCTTCTCTGGGTTCAATTCTCGAACCTCCTTATGGATGCCAAAAGCCAGCATCTTTTGTGATGTGTACTGGCAGCTGTCTCTTCCAGCCAAAGACGGAAGAGAAACACAGAAAAGCCTCCAGAGACAAACAAAGACGACCAGTGGAATGTGAAGTAGATCCAGCCCCCAACATCGCCTGACGCCGCACAGCACTATGGGACGGGCCTCCTTGGGAATCTTCCTCAAGTGCAAGAAGGCACTGTGGTTGCTCTTCACGTCAGCATGAGGCTTAGAAAAAGGAAAGGTGGTACGCAGCAAAGGAGACTTGGACCTCAGGAAGGACTGTTGCTAAAGCACTCAGGAAGGTTTTAGAATCTCGGCGCAGGGACATCTACTCAACTGAAGAAGATGTGGGACAATCTCAAGTGCATGTCTGGGGCTGCAGGAGGTGCCCTCCAGAGCTGATTCTATGACTCAGTGAAAAAGTAACTTCTGGCGGTTAGGGTGAGACTCTCAGGTCCCATGTCGCCTGCCCACAGACTTGCCATGGGGGACACAGAAGCCTTCTCTGTGAGCCTCCGACCTGCACGAGGCCTGAAAAGAGATGTGTGGAAAACTCTACCACCAAAAATTTCGACCATGCCCCCAGAAAGAGAGCACGGGGTGCCGAGGTCGAATTTGCCTGTTCCTTCCCACTTCACTTGGGGGTTCAATCTGTGCTAGTGAGAAAGAGGACTAACACAGGAGCCAGAGGGGAAGGACTTTGATCTTTGGTCTTATTTCCATTCTGTATCCTGAGGGCAATTAATCAACAGTGACCGATTTCTCCTGCCCTAAAAGTTACAAGGTTCCACAGGGCATCCAACCTGAGCTCTGCATCCATGTCAAGAACAATCTTTTGCACACTCATTTCCTGTGTTTGCACAGACAGTGGCAGGGGTCAGAGAAAGGGCCGTGTATCCTGCAGCCTTTGCAAGGTAGAAGTGGATGGGGAGGGGGCACTGAGGAGCTGGGTGGGTTTGGAAAGTTCATTTCTTAACCGGCAGCATCCCTTTCCTCACCTGTAATGGAGGAGGGGGGAGGGTAAGTTGCCACCTGAGAGGCCTGTTGGATGGAGTAAAGGCGGTAACACAGGGAAAAGCCCAGCAGATGCCTGGCACCTGGTAGGTATTTTATACCAGTCACTTTCCCTTCCATGCTCTCAGCAAACCTATGACAAATCCACTCAACCATAAAATCCAAAGAAAAATAAATATACCCTGGCCTGCCAGGGGCAAGGACACTGGCTGGCAAATAGCAAAACATCAATCAAAGCGAGTGCCTTCCTGATGGAGGTCCCACAGTCACCCTCAGTCCTCTGCTCAATTCCACCAATTCTCAGGTGACAGACCCCTGTGGACCCCAAAGGAAAAGCTCCAGGACTTGCATATCCCAACCCCGCAGGCCCATTTCACCAGGTGCTGGCTCATCAGGTAGCTTCCCTGTGGCTGCGGAGAACATCCTTGGGTCGGGCAGTAAAACGTACAGCTGGCCAAATGGATGGAGATGGCGGGATGAAATTACACAGCATTCATCTGTGTAAGTGCTGCTTAATATATTATGGCTTTGGCATCAGTAACATGTATGCAAGTGAGTGACGGCCCGAGCCAACTTGGTGCCCTTTAGAAGCACTGACTAGGGGCTGGCAGTCAGGTTGCCTGATGACAAGCCTATTACTGGGGTCCAGCCGTCATTTCATTCCTGCTCCCCCTGTTGCTATGCTTCCACCACCTTGGCCTCCTCCAGCTCTGGCAAGAGGCCAACCCCATGCCAGCCTGTCTGTCTGAACACTCTTGCCCTCTGCTCATGTCTGGTTCTCTTATCTGTTAGGTTTTAGTTTAAAGGGCACCTCTTTAGAGAAGCCTTTCCTGACCTAAGTGGGTTCTCCTTGATGCTCTGTGCCCTGGCTGTTTCCTTCCTCATGCTTCTCCCAGGGTGTTAGTTATTGAACTGGTATACTAGCCATGTCTCCCACTAGACTGTAAGCTCCTGGAGGGCAGACCCGAACTGACCTCAACCCTGACTGTATCACGGCCAATTCATACAATGCCTGGAACCCGCCAGGTGCTCAAGACGTGTTTGCTATCTTGATGAATGCACAGTAATCCTGAAGGGGTTTATTTCCAAAAACCTTCAGTTGAATCGAGATTTGCACCATGGCAGCTAAAGTTTAACTCAATAACCCAAAGATCCCCACCTGTGAAAGCCCCATGTCCTGCCAAATGGAGACAATGAAACATGCCAAGGACTGGGTGAAGGCGGCTGATGTGCCCTTCGCGCCTCTCAGAGGCTTATCGGGTTTGTACACATGCCTCTGTGAAGGGCTCAGGCTGGCTGGAGATCCTTAATCCATCTAGTTAACTGTTAACTACTCTGGCCTCACTGACACCTGTATTATGAACTATGGAGCAGGAAGGACAATCATTTGTGTGCCTACCATCTCAGAACCTGGCTCGCTCCTGGACAGGATAACTACCCAGGCTCTGGGCTGAACAGTTTGTGGGCTTATGTTGCAAGGAGGCTAATAAAAACACATTTCTCAAACACCGTATGGTGAGGGCAACTGAAATACATCCTCCTCAAATGCAATATACTTTTTTTTTTTTTAAGTCCCAAATGCAAAGGGAAACAAGTGGCTTGAAGACATTAGATGGTTTATAAGACTAGCCTGGTCAGTGTCCGGGCCATCTCGATGGATAGTTTAAAGCTCAGCCACGGGAAAGTGATAGAAACAGCAAGAGAGCCTCTGCCAGTCTCAAAAAGGAACTTAGGGGACCCTTAGGAAATGTAAGTGGGTACAGATTTCCCAGTGAAAAGAAAGGTTGTGACAGAAGTCCCAAAGCCATTTGTGAATGTCAATTAGATTGTGAGGCCCAGCCTCCATGCTGGTGGACGAGGTGTCTTTCCTATCCCCACGTCAGGATTCAAAATGCTGGCAGTTTCTAATGAGAAAAGATTTTCAACCACGAAGTTAACTCTGCTGGAAGAGCTCCAAAGGGAAAGTCCCTCCAGTTACTCGGAGAAAAAAAAAATTACCTTCTTGGTTTGGAATCTGGGGATATTTTATGCAGATGTCTCTAACAGAAGTTAATAGGGGGAAGTCAGCTTGCCTTTGATTATTCAAACAGGCTACTGCTATTAAGAGTTGCACAACTCTTGGGCAAGGCAGGGGTGGGTTTTGGCTTTTTTTTTTTTTTAAGCCTGTCCTCGTGGGAACTGCTTTTTCTTTTCTAAGAACATTTCATTAAAACGTCCCTACTCACATCTTTTCAATACCTCAGCTCTGGCGGGAATGTGGATGGTCATGCAGGCCCATCTCAAAGGCTCTGTGGTGGGCACTCCTGGGGGCTGCCGCAGATGACTTCTCAGAATGCCAGTTCCACTTCCCTGCTGAGAACTGGGTGGAGCCACAACCCACCCCCCACTTTTTTTTTTTTTTTTTGGTGCAGGCTGATTAATTTCAACTGCAACCTTCAGGTAACAGAAATTGCCCAAGCTCCAGGAATTATCACTGTGGGACAAACACATTCTCTTGTTTTCATGTGGTTCTATTTTATAATGTGCTAGGTGAGACAGGAGACATCCACCCGCCCAGGGCAAGAGCACACAGGAAAATGTAGGGAAATACAAACAGCCCTTCTCCTTTGGGGCATAGCAATTGTTCCTACGACTGACAATGGAATCCACCCGGTTTGGGGGCAATCCAACAGGGAAGAGTAAGCTTCTATTGGGTGCGATTAAAGACTTCTGGGATTGGTCCCTATAATGGAAGGGCTGGGTATTTAAAAAAAAAGAAAATCAGGGGCGCCTGGGTGGCACAGCGGTTAAGCGTCTGCCTTCGGCTCAGGGCGTGATCCCGGCGTTATGGGATCGAGCCCCACATCAGGCTCCTCCGCTATGAGCCTGCTTCTTCCTCTCCCACTCCCCCTGCTTGTGTTCCCTCTCTCGCTGGCTGTCTCTATCTCTGTCAAATAAATAAATAAAATCTTTAAAAAAAAAAAAATAAAAATTAAAAAAAATAAAAAAAAAGAAAATCAGGGGAAAAGAAATAGGGGAGGGTGAACACAATATACCTTAGCAGAAACTCTTCTGATGTCCTGGAGCTACACAATGGAGAGCTTTTTTGTGGGGGGGAGTGGCGGGGGGTGGGGGAGGAAAAATATTCTGTTTCCGGAGACAGCTCCAAGAATCAGGAGTAGGTGTGAGAAACAAGGAAGCTTACAGATTAAAAAGAAAGAAAGAAAGAAAAGGGGGGAAAGGAAGGAGTCAGGGAAGGGGGGAGTGAGATCTCTGAGAGACAGGGGAATTAAAGAACACCATGGCAACAAGTCCGTCCACCTACCCTGGCCGCCCACCCACAGCCAGATTCTTTGCTGACGCACTTGAGAACAAGCTGGTTCCTACCAGCTCAGGAAGGTGAGCAAACCCAGAGAGCTCATTAAATCCCTTCTCAGCGACTCTTGTCTGCCTGCAGATAGTGAGCAAGGAGGATATAAATAGAAGTTATATAACATCTCTTTGTTGATTCCTGTGCTTACCAAAAAAATGCAGCATGACCTTGTTTTTTCTGAAGCATTTTCCTCGGCCTACTGGTTGAGGACTTTAATCAAGTTAGGGATCATCTTAAAGTTTAAACAGCAGGATATAGATTTCTAAGTTAAGGGTGCTCAGGACAATCAGCCAAGCTTGGAACCCTCGGGGTCAGGTCTTGCTCAGGTATACAAAAATATCCAATAGCTATAAAAAAAAAATCTTGAGGAATTATATAGCATCTTCTTAGAACACTTCCTGATCATGCTAGGGGTAATATTAATTCCCAAGAGCCAAGAACCATTAATAAAATGGCTTCTCGGGTTTTCTAAAGGAGATCAGAGCACTTAAAAAAAAAAATATATATATATATTTAAAGCTAACTGATGGCTTCTAAATGCCTCCAGGCATAATCAGTGCTCCTTTTCTTTCTTAAAAGGCAAGACATTAAGAGTCCAGTGGACTAAAAAGGCCTCTTCCTCAGAGACGCCTTCAGAAGTGAGCACTGCAGGGAGACACAAATGTGCCCTGAAATCCAGCCCAACCTGGCCGGCTGTGCAGTGCCTGCTGGGGCTTCTGAACAGACTGCCCCTTTGGCGCCTTGGCATGGAGGAACTGAACAGGAGCGCGTGCTTGCAGGACGGCTGCAGAGCTCCGTGACTCTGATACCTCGCCTAACCTGTTGATGCCACAAAACTCTTTTAGAAACTGTTGCCATGGGAACTTGTCCCTCTCAGGCATTCGTCAAGAAATGTCACGGGTGCTAGAGAATTCAATGCCCTTGGTCTCAGTGAGCTTTCTCTGAGTCTCGGAAAGTGCTGCTACGACCAAGAGGACGTTCAAACCTATGACGCAAGGGTTTTGAACACAAACATCTTGGAAGGACAGGGGTTCATCACATAGGGCGGCGGGGGCGGGGGCATGGTTGTGCTAAGAGAGCCTGAGAGTATATATAGGCCCTGCTAAGCATTTACATTCTTTTATACACAGTGTTTTCCATGCATCGCCTCAGCTCAACGAAGACCCTGAAAAGGCTCTAAGTAGCTCAGACAGTGACCCCAGCAAGAGATGCTGTGGCTGTCACCCCTACTAGGGGATTTCCTTTCCCATCAGAACTGGTGGGTGGGCAACAACACAGTCATGCAGAAATTCGGGCAGGACAAGAGTCTACATCCCGTCAAACCCCTGAACCCCTTGTCTGGGGACAGTCACTGCAATGCCTCAGCCCATCTTAGCTGAATTCCATGAGCCTCCTGCCTTCTCCTCTTATAAATTCCTGCCAGAAAAACAGGCTCTACCTTCTACAATATGAACAGTGCAGATCTGGTAGGAACCAACACATCTCCATGTCCCGACGCAGCAATGTTGCCAGGTAACAAATGTAGAAATATACTCAGAAAACTGTATGTGACAATACACACAACCTCCGCGCTCCAGCTGATAACCGAGGGAGTGCTAAAACACCATGTTCTCTTAACACTTGGGCTTCGGGTGTGAAAATAAAATTAAACGGGATACTTCCTCTTGTAAATATAAGACAGGCATACAACTCACACATGCATCCACTAATTGGAAATAGTAGAGGGGTTTGCGACAGCCATCTGCAATGCACTCTGGCTTTCACTCCCCACTCTCCCCGCCAACATGAATTCCAGAAAACTCAAAGAAACATAGCTGAGCAAGAGCCCTTCTTATGTCAGGGACAAGTTCACCTCAGACCAGAGAAAGCTACTCCATAAAGAACACCAGTGGAAACTAAAGAAAAGCTCATATGTTAGTATAAAACTCATCATTGTATGGATTTGTAAGATGACTTTGAAAATTCATGGTATGACCAAGGAGGGATTCCTTGCCTCTTGGTTGAAGTAACCAATGCTTCCTAGCCCCAGCCCCAATGGTAACAAGACAGACACTGCTCTCCAGTGTGCATAACCTCTCAGTGAAAATGGAGCACTGAGTTAACTCCCTGGCATTGGAGTTTCAACATCAGGGCTCTCTAGCATGGGAGAGAGATGAGAGATGTTTGAGAGGCCGACTTGGGTTCGAATCTCAGCTTTGCTAATTGGGTGACTTTGGGTCCTTGCTCAGTGGGGAGCCTGCTTCTCCCTCTGCCTGCCGCTCCCCCTGCTTGTGTGCACACTCCCTCTCTCTGACAAATTTTTAAAAAATCTTTTAAGATTTTATTTATTTATGAGAGAGAGCAGGTGCACAAGCAGGGGGAGTGGCAGGGAGCCTGATACGGGGCTCGATCCCAGGACCAGAGATCACGACCTGAGCCGAAGGCAGTTGCTTAACTGACGAGCCACCCAGGCATGCCAGCTCTGGCTCTTTTGAGACTCACCTTCGTCCTCTGTAACTGGAGCTATCGGACCTAGCCCAGGTAAAGTACATAACAGTGCCATGTGCAGCTGCTGTCTTAGAATGGGCACCCTTTCTTTTTCCTTCCCCCAAAATGAATATTCTTCAACCAACCAAAGACTCAAATATGGGGAGAATCCAGTGCACTGAGCCTCTTTGTGCAAAATGAGTAAAAGCCGAGCTCTAACAAGCCTCACATTATGCCAGAGCGCATGTGCTTCCTTCGATGCAAGTAAAAACCAAAAATTGTTAATAATGTCATCTAACCTTTCATAGAAACCCTAATTAAACAAGCCGCCTCTGTCTCCACAGAGAGGAAGTTATGCAAGAGAGTTTCCTCATCATTAACTTTCATAGACCTGGGAACTTGGAACTTGTTAGAGGTGAAGCGGCATGTATAGCACTTAGAGTTTTTATTTGGCAAACAAGACAGCAAGCCTAAAAGAGAAAGACTTTCACGGTTTCCTTCTCTGTCGTTCATAGGCCAGTATGATAACCAAAGCACAGACGCCAGCCACACACACTGTCTTCTGCTCTATTCAGAAGGCACAGCACCCTCCACAAACAGTCTCTCTGCCAAAAGACCAACCGAGAGTGAAGCCACAAATCCCACTTTGCCTGATCAACAGAGGTGTGGTCCTCAAAAGGGGTCCAGAGCCCCTTTCCTTGGTCCCCGGCCAGGGAGGGGGATGTGGGCCACGTCTGTGCCAAGGAAATTAATGGAGGCTTCTCATACAGGGAGGCAGCAACACAGAGAGCTGAGACCTCAGGCTGTGGCAGGAAATAAACCCAGACACAATTACCAGCTAGCTCGGTGACCCTGAGCAAGTAACTTGACCTCTTGGGTCCTTTATTTCCCCTTTAGCAAAAAGGGGTCATGGCAGCACCTACCCACGCAGGATCACCATAAAGAGTAAATGAGATCAGGTGGAGAAGGCATGTGGCCTAGCTCCTGGAACATGAACATTCAGATTCTGGTCCTCATTACTATTACTACTATCTGCAGTTATTATGATGAAGGAAAAATAGACCCTGAATGTTCCTGGCACCACAAGGATATTCCTCCAAATTCACATTATGTATTTATTTCCCTTGGACTCAGCTAAACTTAACTCCCTTCCACCCCTTATAGAAGGGGCCCCGTTATAGTTGTTACAACCACTAACCACGCATGTTCACATCCTAATGCTTATATTCAAAAAAGGATAATAAGGCTAAAGCATTACAGTGGCCACAGAGGGTCAGAACTTGTATACGTTCGGTGAATGTTTAGAACATGTAATGAACACCCACCACGGTCCAGGTGCTGGGGAGTCAGACAGAAACTTGATCCTGGAAGAAATTACATTCCTGGGTGGGTGAGTGGAGAGAGAAACGTACAACCAGAAAGTAACCATGAGCAATTACTATGTATTAGGCAGCACGCTGAGCTGAGCGCTTCCCATACATCTCAGCTAGTTCTCAGAAGGACCCTATGGAGTAGGGTTCCCTCCACTGATACGTTATGTACAGGCTGAGTTCCCTGCATCTCACACACACAGGGACTTTTCTACGGAACTTGGGGGTGAAGACAAACTTGGTTTCTGTTCCCTTGGGTCTTACAGTGAACCTCCACCTGAAGTGTGGTGACTGCTGTAGTGAATGAAGCCCAGAGGTGGAGACCACCACCCCTGCCTCAGGGGATCAGGGGAAAGTTTCTGAGCAGGAGGCATTTCCGACAGGGCTTGGGAAGTATTCCAGGCAGAAGGAACGGGGCCGTCCCACAAAGAGCATAGGCATCTGAGCACACAGAAGGGACTGACAAATGAACAGATGCGGCTGCAGGACAATGAGAGTGGGGGCGTGGGTAGAGAAGTCCAGGCAGGGCCAGACCATGCCGGGCACCACGGGATTTCATCATGGTGGCAATGGACTCCAGCATCTGCAGAAGGCTGGTAAGACAGGAGATGAAGTGGTGAAGCTTCTGCTTGGGGGACATCATTGACAGTAGCATGTAAGAGAGAAATGCCCAGAGGCAGGGAGGCCTCTAAGAGGCTATCCCAGTTATCCAGGTGAGAAACAATCAGGCTCAGAACTCGGACAGCCCCCTTTTGGCAGGCGGTATAGCCTGGTGGCCAGTAGTAGGAATTCTGACGCCAGAGTGCCTCATTTCAAATCCTAGCTCCTCAGACTGCAGTGGGGCCAATATGGTCATGTCATTTAACCTCAAGATACCAACTGTCTGGCTCCTTACAAGTCCTAACTGAATGCTGACCATTAAACTACTGGGAGGTGGAATGGACACAGAATGAGCTCCTGACAAAAAGTAAGAGAGGAAAGAGACCAGAGACATCCAGGTATCTCCCCTGGGCAACAGGAGGGCTGCTGGTGAGCCCACTGAGCAGCACACGGAATACAAGAGGGCAAATGGGGCAGAGGAGGGGAGGTGACAGGTGTGCTTGAGGTCATCCTAACCTAGAATGAACACAGCAGAGATGCCCAACAGAGATTTGAACAGAAATCTAGAAATCGGCAAAGAGGTGGAGTCGGGAGCCACACCTTTGGGAGTTGTTGGCATGAACGGTAGCTGGAAGCCATGGGAGGAGATGAGATCACCCAGGGAGTTTGGAGAAAAAGAAGACAAACAGGCTGGAGCTGAGGCTCCAACATTTCAGATATTTTAAGGTTAACTAAATGCCCGCAGGCCAGCAGGAAACCTTTGCAGGAGGTACAGAAATAGCAGAGCACTGGGCCATAAAGAAGTGACTAATTTAAAATGTGGTGGTCTGGGGTAGGGTGGTCAGCGAGGGCTTACAGACGGAAGACCGGCAATCCCAGGTCTCTGGGTTCTTGAGCCACATGCCAAATCCCCACAGGAAAGAGCTGCTTTAGTCTGCCTTCCAAATCTGTGTTGAAAGGTGATGAACAGGGGTAATGGAATATATCTGAGTAGAGACAGTGAAGGAAAGGGAAGATCACCTCTAGGAAAAAAGAAGTCTACTAAAACACAATTCCACTGCCCCTGTACACCATTACTCCCCTGGGGGGAAAAAAAAAAACAAAGGAAAGAAAAAGTAGAAACCTCTCTTTCCCTGAATTCCTGTTTATTAGGAGAGTGAGTGGCCAAAATATCTCGGGACTTAGGATATTGGTCATCTGGTGAATATTTACTAAAAACCCATTGTTGCATGCCAGGGGATGAAGAGCACAGAACAAAGAGGAAAAGACATGGTTCTTTCCCTTCAATAGATTAATATTTAGACAGCAAAGATTCAACAAGCACAGGGGTTGGCAGAGATTTCTGTAAAGGGCCAAATGGTAAATATTCGAGGCTTTGCAGGCTATACGGTCTCTGTTGCAACTATTCAACTCTGCCCTCATAGCATGAAAACAGCCAGAGATAATACTAAAGGAGTAAGCATGGCTGTGTTCCAATAAAACTTTATTTACAAAAGCAGGCCGTGGACTGGATTTGACCTACTGGCCATAGTTTGCCAAGCCCTGGACTAACACATCACAAGCCAACAGAGGAGAATGTGGTGTCAGCCTGGAAGTTCGTAAGCAGCATTCCCTCCTTAGAAGTCATTAAGGAAAGTTAGGAAGAGCACAGACCTCTTGCTAGACCTAAACGAAGAGAAAGAAAGAAGGAAAATCTGGGCTTGTAGTGGATTTAACAGGATAAAGTAAAATGATGGTTCAATATATAACCCTTTCCAAGTCTTCTCTGACATTTTTTTTTTTGCTCTTTAGTCAAATTTTGAAGGCCCATGGAAAACCTGAGAATTCCTTTGAAGACACCTCTTAGAAACCAATTCCTGCTTCTAGGTTTTGCACAAGGGAAAGAGATTAACATTCTGCTTCCAAAGATCTCTCCGTAACCCCCAATCAATGCAGTCCTCTCGTGGAAGGCCAGAAGAGCAGATACATGCACTTGCCCACTTCTGCCTAAGTTGTTGGCTTTACTATTCAGGAAAAAAGAAAAATACTGGGTCTCCAATTCCTCTAAAAACATGAAAGTGCCAGGGTGCACTTTCTCCTAGGAGTACCTCAGCAGGACTGCGCTTCTGATACCCAAGTGAGGACGAGCCACAAACATATGTGCTGACAAGCCTTGCAGTCGTTTCTGGCTCTGAACTACAAAATGAAGCCAATAGGCCCATGCCTTCTCTGGTGCCCACCATCACTTGGAGAGATGCTACGACCAGGATTGTACTGTGCGAGGGGTCACTTTCCTTTTATAGGAGAGGCACTCATGTCTTATGTGCCCAAGAATGGTAACCACCTTTGAATGTTGAGTTTCTATCAAAACCTGAATTTTGAGACCAAAAATCTTAAAAGACCTTTGTTCAGTGATACACTAGTTTCCTGGGAATGGAGAAGAAGGGTAAGAGGGTAAGGTACATATGTCAAAGAAATTACTTGGACAAAAAAAAAAAAAAAAANAAAAAAAAAAAAGGGAAGACAAGTAAAGGCCTGGGGTCAGAGAGCACTTAAAACCACAGAGTAACTGGAATGCCCTTCCCTTTCCACTTCACCCAGAATGTCTGTCACTATAAGTAACCAGTACCCAAGGCACAGAAGTGTCCTGACCTTCTGGACTGCTAACATCATTTCAAATATATAATCAGAGGGACTTAGGTAAACGGAGGATGAAAACAAATAAAACAGAGCACCCCCTTGGCCCACTGGATCGTAAACCACTAGATAGAAGCAAAAGCTCACAAGTCCACTTTTTGAGAAGATATCTATTTAAAAAAATGAGTCCATTTTTTAAAAAGATTAATTTGTTATTTGAGAGTGAGCAAGAGTGTGACTGTGCGGGGGGTGGGGGAGGTGGAGGGNGGGGAGGGGGCGGGAGGGAGAAGGAGAGATAGAATCTCAAGGAGACTCCCCGCTGTGCATGGAGCCTGAACCCCATGATCCTGAGCCAAAATCAAGAGTAAGGAGCTTAACCAACTGAATCCATTTTTTAAATAAAAAACATTTATTAATAAAAATAATCAGCCAATTTTGAGATCTTTCTATGACCCTCACAACTGCATGAGGCACTTTCTGTTGTCTAACTGTCCCAGGAGCCCTGTGAGGGGGACACTGTTAGCTCCTGCTCTCCAGTTGGCAACCATGCCCCAGGTCCTCGATAGGGACGTGGCAGAAGCAGGGCTCGAACCTAGATCTTCCTCATTCCATACAGTCAGTCCCCATGGCAGCAGCTTACAGGTGTGCAGTGTCTACTGGGGCAGGCACTTTACCCCCACGTTACACTGTTTTACCCTCTCAACAGCTCCATGAGGAAGGGACTTAGTTTTTCTAACTCTTATTTTACAGATGAGAAAGCTGAGTGAGTTTCAAAGTATCCTGAGAAAGTCCAAGGTCACCTCACTCACCAAGGGCAGGGCTGGGATTCCAACACAGGTGTTTCCACTCTAGAGGCCAAGCTCCTTCCCACGTCATAGGCTTCCCTTCTAGGCAGTGTCCCCGAAGTCTCTGACTCTTTGCACCAACTCTCAAAGGAGGGCCAAGAGGCAGCTTCCCAGCTTCAGCTAAAGGGCAGAGTGTCCAGGGAAGCCTGCTGGGGACAAGCCACCTGCCTCCCTCTTATTTCAATTCCAATGGCTCCCAAACCCCTCACGGTGGGGCAGGGGGAGGAGGCTTCTGACTGTGGCAGGCCACATTCATTTCCCACATGGATAAAACCTGAGGTCAGAAAACACCACTCAGAAATGACTCATTTCTGACTTCCCTGCCAAAAACAACACCCTTTTACGTAACTTGCTCACATACCAATCTCCTGCTCCTTCTAAGGGTGAGTGTCCTGTCAAACCAAGGCTGCTCTTCCTCACAAACTGGCCTTCCGTTTCCAGCAAAGGCAAATCAAATCATCCTTTCTGGCTTCATCTCTGCTAACTGGGGTCAGAGGCAGCCAGACCAACATGCTTCTCCAACGTGCTCTTCTGGTGACTTCTTCTGGAAGGGGTGGGAGATTGCTTATCTAATATTGGCTCTGGGGCTGATTCTTAAGCCAACCACAAAAAATAAGTGTGCGGTGGGGAAAAGGCCCCAAGGACTAGGGATCTCTCTCAGATGAGTATGCAAGCCAGTTTCCTGATGGAACAGTCTCACATTTTCCATCTCCAGCTGCGTACGTGCAGAAAAGAAAGCCCTTTCTGGGTGTGTCTGTAGGCTAGGCTTGGCATAGGGATAGCTGTGGGCAGCCACTTGATACATAAAATTCACTGTGCTTCTGCAACCGGAAGCAATTAGTCCAAAAAAATTTTTTTGTTATGTCTGTCCCCTTAATTTGCTATGAGACTCTCTATGGTCATGTCAGCACATATATCCCTGAACATCTTTATTTGCTTAAAAAAAAAACAACCCAAAACACAAGATAATATTCAAAGATATACCTTACTCCTCCTCTTCTCCAGGTGAGGACAGCCTCTACCCTCCTGCAGGGAAGAGGAAGCAGAGGGAACTTCCCCCGGGGTGCTGGTGGGAACGTCTCAGGAGGAAGGAACACAGAAATTGGCAAGGACTTGAAGGACGGATATGCAAGTGCCGTAAGACTTGCTGAGCCCTGAGTGTGCCAAAAATTAATTCATAAGCAAATGCTTATTTTATAGTTTCCCACTTGCTACAAAACACCAAACTGAAAGGAAAGATTCCTTCTGAGGGCTGGCAGGAAGGGGGTGAAACCAGAGTGGGGAGGAAAAGCAGGGGTTGCTCAAAGTGAGGCTTGATTCCACGGCTGGGCCGTGTGTCACTCCCCTTGGCAGAGCCCAAGGGCGGTGGTACCATCTCCTTGTTCCTATAAGCAGAGGGTTCATTTACCATGAAGTCTGAGCTGCTCTGATGGCACCCTGGTAGGAGGAGTTTTGGAGATTAGATCTACCTTCAGATAAGCCAGGGTACACATGGAAGATGCTAGAAGACTTGAGACCCTAGGAGTCCATTATGCCAGGCTGCGAAATAGCTTAAATTTGGCTTCCTGTCATTTCAGGGCTTTAGATGATGAGACAGATAACAATGTTTCAAAGTCAGAGAGCAAACTCTCTCTGTGAGGATTCCTAGCAAGCACTATGTGTCTTGATTTTTGCGTTCCCATGATTGAATCCTCCAAGGTCTGGGCAGTGAAATTCAGAACTTTTGGAGAGCTACAGGCCCCAAAGACTTTATCCTTAGGACTGGGTTGAATATTCACAGATCACCCCAAAGGGGAACAACATGAGTTATCACTTCTGCAAGATTGGATTGAATTTCCAGGAAGAACAAAGTTCTTCTATGGCAGACAATGATGTCTCCCTCTTTTTGAAACTTTAGCACCCAACTCAGGGGTTGGACTGGCCCATGGTAGGTGCTCAATCAATTATAATGGAGGGCGGAGCCAGTCTCTACATGTGCCTACCCCCCAATTCTCTCCTTGATGCACATGCCCTCCTCTCAACAAGAGGTGGTTTATCTCCCCTCCTCTGAAGTTGGGCTGACCTTATGACTGCCTTTGACCAAAAGGATGCGGCAGAAGTGACATTCTAGGAACCCCTCTGAGCCCAGGACTTGAAAGGGTTTGTAGCTTCCACTTTCTGCTTCTTGAAACACTACTTAGAGCCCAGCCACCAGGCTCTAAGAATTCTGAATGACATGGAAAGGCCACGTGGAGGAGAACCATGGCAATCTGGGTGACAGCCCCCACTGAGCTCCCAGCTGAGAGCCAGCACCAAGTGCCACAGTCACACAGGCAGCCACCATAGCCGATGACCCAACTGAGCCCATGCCAAGATCACATGGAGTAGAAGAACTGCCCGGCTGAGCCCAAGCCCCCAGAATTGTCACAGGTATCAGAATGACTACTGCTTCAGGCCACTCCATTGTGAGGGCCCTGCTAAGCGACAGAGCTAAAACAGGGGGACAGGAGACAAGAGGCACATCCTATTTGGTCTAGTTCTGTAGCTCTGAGTAAGTCAGAACCCCCACGGAGCTTCAGTTTCCTCACTGCTATGATGGGGGCCACGCATGCCTGGTACAGTTCCCAGCACAAGTGGAGACTCAAATGAGACAGCGGGAGTGGAAGGACTTCTTCATCAATAGTAAGTGCCCGGGCCCAGCGAGAATGGACGCTAGTCCTGCTGTCTTCTCTACTGAGCTCTGCAGCTGTGGACCCATCCCTGGCCCACTTATGCCTCTGTCTCTGAAGATGACGAGGACTGACCTTGTAGGAAGGCACAGCCATCTTTCTTTATGTAGCACCTGCTTCCTCGGATCTTTACCATCATCCTGCAGAATGAAGCCATCACAGGCAAGGAGGTGCTCGTAGAGCCAAGCCGCCCTGGTTCAATTCTTAGCTCTGCTACTTACTGACTGTATGATCTGGGGCAAGTTCCTTAAAGATTTTTCATGTTCATTTCCTCCTTTGTAAAAAGCGGTAATTATGGCACGTGCCTCCCATATAGAGCATGGGGTTTAAGTGAGCTGATATGTGACAGACACTGGAGCATAGTTCCTGGCTCACAGTAAGCATTTAATTGGCCATTATCATCATCGTTATGGTTTTTACTTTCGTTAATTTTTTAAATGATCATACAGTAAAACCGACTTTTTTTTGGTATACAGTTCCACAAACGTTCACAGATGGATACACTCATGTGGCCACCACCAAAAAGCAGGACGCACAACAGCACCATTGCAAGAAAAACACCCTTTTGCTGTTTCTTTATAGTCAAATTGTCCCCTCACCGCTAATCCTGACAAACACTGACCTGTCCTTCATCACTACAGTCTTGTCCTTTTGAGAATGTCATATAATTAGAACCACATAGCATGTCTCCTTTTGAGATTGGCTCCTTTCACTAAGCATAATGCCTTTGAGATGCGTCCAAGTCATTGCATTTATCATACTTCATTCCTTTTTACTGCTGAATAGTATTCCATCGTAGGGCTCACCTGGAGTTTGTCCAATCACCATAGTTTTAATAATTATTTTCATGAGCCAAGGAACACTTCAGAAATGGAACCAGCCAACCATCACTACCAGGTCTTAGGAATTCCTGGGAAAATATCTAGTAACTGCTTAAAAGTTCTGACTCACAGTGACAAGGAACATAGGGGTCCACACTTGCGCCTCACCCTTGATAGACACAGGAATAGAAACCCAGGAATAACTTCCTTAATCCCACACAGACCCAGACCGGAAGGTGGGTCTCAGTCTCCTCCTTCATGCAAAACAGACCCTAGATCCTGGGAAGAGGTGCTTACAAGCATACTGCGGCCCTCTTCCTGGATAGTTCTGAAACCCTGTAGCCCTCCATGCTCGCCTGCGATCACCTCTTCTACTGCCTGTCAGTGAGAAACATTAATCTATGGAAGCCCGCCTGACCTCAGACCAACTTCCCTTCCTGAGACCATAACATGACAATCCGACCAGGAAGTGATAATGGGCACAGAGTTCCGGCTGGAACCGACCCTGCCTTTAATGGATTACAACATTTCAGCAATCATTAATAGTCACGATGGCAGCTTTAACCCAATTCAGACTAACTGCCCAGCTGGTCCTGTACTACTCCAAACCAGCTTCTCTAAAGCAGGATGAAATTTTACATCCCTCCCCCTGGGGCTTCAAGGTTCCTGTCCTTAAGTGGCTCCACACAAGCTGAGTTCCCGACTTTTTCTCCAGAGAAAGGGAAGCTCAGGGCCAAGGGGGATCTCTCCAGTCAACTCTGGGCTAGAATGAATTTTCCTGGAACCACAGGTCTCTGTTGAAACAATGGGCTAGATTCTCCCCTCCATCCTCTGAGGTCACTGGGAGGGGGGGAGGCGGGGAGGACAGGGAGAGGGAGAAAAAAAGAGCGAGCACGCTTGCCCTGGGGGCTCTGCCCTCCCATCCTGGCTCACCCACTCACTCGGGAGCACACTGGCTGCCTTAAGAGAAAAGCTCTCCACTCCCTCTGAGGCTGAACGACTGGAACTCTACCGTGGCATTTCATCTGGAGCTTAAGCATATGAGTAATAAATGTGTGAAAACATGAAACTAATATTCATAATTACTTTACAAGATAAAGAACTTGAAGGAAAAACAGCTTCTGTGTGCCTTGCCATCACCATCAGGGGTACACTGTGAAAAAACACGGCATCCTGCCAGAACCTCAGACGTCGTCTTGCCAGCCAGCCTTAGCACCAGCGGCCCTCGGCCCCCGCGAGCCCTTTCCATGCTTCATTATTCCTTAATTAATGGTGCTTTCATGCGTCTCGTCATCCAGACTCTTTAAAGCCTCAAAGAGCCAACTGGGACCTCTGACCTTCTCATCTCCAACATCCGTTTAGGTGGCATTTTGGCCAACATTTACGAACGATCAACAGGCGTAGGCTCCAGCCTCAAGCAGGAAGTGTCAGAGAGTCTGCATGCGCTATAGGCTGTCCCTGACCCTCTTGGCCCCCTAGGTTCGGTATCTCTCTTTCTCCCCATTTTTTCTTTTCTACTGAGGTATAACTTGTATACAACAAAGTATACCAATTTTAACTGTATGGATCACTGAGTCTGAAACAGGTATGTACCCACATAACCATAAATATCTCCAGTACCCCGAAAGGTTCCCCTGTGCCCCTCCTAGAAAAATCTTCTCCCAAGTTATGACCATTTATCATAGAATTATTTTCAGTTTAGGTTCTCATTAGCTCTTCCCTAAATTACTGCTAATTAGCTTTTTAATTATTGGGCTGCCTCCTTCTGGGCCTTCCTTTCCTCAGCTCATCTGTCCTACACTGCCAGATTTATAGTCCTGAATTGCAGCTCCAAGGCCCTTTGAAGGGCTGTCCTGTATTGCATACAAACTCTCCTGCTGCCAGTCCCCATTCACTGCCCTATGCCCGCTCTGCTCAGTCTGAGGGACACAATTCCTGTCCTGCCAGCACCCCTATTGCTCCTATGCTGGGCCTCCTCTTCTCTCCCAAGCAGCACAATACAGCCACCCCATGCCACAGATCCACACCCAATTCCCACCTTTCAGACCCACAGCCATCCTTTAAAACCAACGTCATCAAAAAACCTTTTACTGACTCCTCACACAGATGTTGTTACTTTTTCCTTGGAGGGTCCACATTACCATTCTTACCTTTCAGATGGCCTTGCCATTATCCTTGAGACAGAGCTCCCTACGTGCATTCTGTTTACATTCTTTTATCCTTGCTAGATTTTTTAATTTCTTGAAGACTGAGCTTCTAGGATTCTAGGATTTCTCTAATTACTAAAGCTTTAAAAGAAAACTGGGAAGGGGAAGGAATAACCCAACTACTTCTTTCATCAACAGAGAAGAAAAAAAACCTGTCATTCACTATCAAAAATCTTGTCAATAAAGCAAAGACACAAGAGAGGACATAATAGCAGAAATAAAGTGGTAAGATGGTCCTTCAAACTGAATACATGTGATTTATGAAAAACTCACCACACTGCCTTCGTTTTTCATACTTGGCTATGACTGGAGAAAATTCTCAGAGACCAACTAGCTCCTGTTTCTAGTCACCACCGCCTTGCAGACCTACTAAAGCACTCTGTACCCACAAAGTGCTCCATAAATGTTCAGTTCACATGATCTGTCATGGGAATCCTGTGGCGGGAAGACAAGGAGTGCTTGATCACTGCTTCCGCTCTGACACGGCCGTGGGTGGGCCACATCCTAATGATGAGAAGGACCACAGGATCCATCCACGCTCACGGTCAGACTCACATGTGACAAAATCAAACAGCAATCCCAATGTTCACAACTCTGGCACCGACGTGATCACTCAGGCACGCAGTGGACGCTGCTACCAGCACAAAATCTCCACTTAGGGTGGCGCCTAATAATGCACTTCAGAAGTGGGTGTGAGGGCAAGCTGGGATTGGAGTGCGAGGAGACAGGACCACCGCAGGTGGCTGTGCAGGTCGTGCAAGGGGCAGGGCGCCTGGGAGAGTGAGCAGTGAGAAATGCAACCTGGCCTGGGACGAACCTACCCACAGCAACGTACCCTCTTCTAGTCTGCACTAAGATACAAGACTCCATTAATCCAGACTCTGATTTTAAGTCTGGGCCCAAGAATTTAATGTCAAGTCAAATATACACATCAGGGTGAATGAAGTTTATGATGTGTTAATTATATCTCAATAAAGCTGTTATCGAAATGTAGGTGTATACACACACACACAGAGCTAAGTAAACCCTTACTCAAGAGCCAACAAAGAAGGAAGACTGCATGAAGAAGGGGATGATAAAATACTTAAAGAAAGAATTTTAATTGTCATTTCGACGTGAAAATTACAAATGTTATTAAATTCATTAAAATTGCTTCATTAAGGACTTCTATCAAGAATTCTTTCAAGTTTTTATTGTTTTAAAATATATATCCTCCTATCCAGCTACCAAAAATCATCTACACATCTTTGACTAACCTAGCCTGACTTACCCCTATTAGTTCAAATTTGTGTTATTAGTTCAAACAGTTTTATTGAACTTTTCACTTGAAAGGTAGAAAAATTTATAGCCAGCAATAACTGCAGTATCTGTAGATATAAAAATTAAATCTAAACAGCACACACAGCTCAAACTGCCTTTTGGTCACCCTCTGATGGGACTGTCTATGATACGGGATAAAAACTACAAATAGGGGCGCCTGGGTGGCACAGCGGTTAAGCGTCTGCCTTCAGCTCAGGGCGTGATCCCGGCGTTGCGGGATCGAGCCCCACATCAGGCTCCTCCACTATGAGCCTGCTTCTTCCTCTCCCACTCCCCCTGCTTGTGTTCCCCTCTCTCGCTGGCTGTCTCTATCTCTGTTGAATAAATAAATAAAATCTTTAAAAAAAAAAAAAACTACAAATAGACCTCATTCAATCACTCACTGAACAAACATTTATGGACTTCCTACCGTGCCCCAGATCTTGGATCAATTTTCTTTGCACACCCTCAGCAGTTTATCAGTTTTCAAATGTAAGTTATGTTTTGAAACCAAGTCTGAATTATGACTGAATGACCAAGGAAGATACTGGTAGAGTTTGTTTTTCATAAGAACACAATTTTGTGCTCTAGGAACGAGCTGTCCATTCTAGAAGAGCCTTGGCATCGCACAGGTGCCTGGCTCTCAGGACAGCTTCTCTTCCTGCTCAGCAGGGATGCCACACTGCAGCAAGCTGCCCTCTTACCTGTATGGTGGTGTTGCCTCCTTCCAGGAGGGCGATGGCCAGGAGAATGCTTTCGTGAAACACTCGATCACTGGACGCGTTCATTATGAGGTCAATGACCAGATTGGAGGCGCCCTCCTTGTCGAGGTGGCACTGAACCTCAGCCAGGCTCATCTCGCCCCTGCTCGTGGAGCTGGACCCAGAGCCTCCCCCTAGGAAGATGGAATATTGTTCTTATTAACCACAATCAGAGCATATATTGCATACTTACTATGTACCAACACTTAATGCACTAAATGTTTTAATGGTATTAGCTCTTTTAACCTTCTTAAAGACCCCACAAGGAACATACTAATTATTAGCACAGAGATGAGGTCATTTGTCTTCGAGGAGGACACACAGCTTGTAACAGAGATGGTATTTGAATGCAGGTAGGTAAGATGAGGAATGACGTATTTCCAGCAAGAGACCTAAAGCCACCCAGCCAAGACTCTCCCTGACATTAAACTACAATGACTTGGTGCAGAATTACTAAAAAACTTGTGAGTTTAAGAGACAAACCAAACTTATACATGTCTTAGAACATATAGCCTATAATACAGCCTACAATAATCACTTTAGCCCTATCTAACAAACCCACCCAAACTCAACCTTTCACATAATTTATCTGTTCATTTGTTCATTCAATAAATAGTTACTCAGTGCTTGGCATGGAGCCAAGAGCTGGGGCTAGAGAGTGAAGAAAACAGATGAAATTCCCATCCCCACTGAGCTTGAGATGACATGAATAAACTTAAGAAGATAGGGCCTATGTCATTTAGTGGAATGGATTCCAACTGTTTAGAAAGTGCCTACATAAGAACTTGCGTTGCATTGTTATTGGCAATAACTGAAATGTTAATGTTCATGGAGACATGGGCTGATCAATTTCAGAAAGAAGAAAATCATCTACCAGTCCTTCCCCGCAGACCTCATTCAAATGCCACCTCCTTTGCACTGCTTGCCTTTACTACCTAGGTCCATCAGAGCCATAATGCAGAGTAGAGACTGGGTTGCGTCTCTCTCTTCTCTTTTACAGCTTTTTAAAGGAGAAACGGTCTCTGCTACATTTCTAAAACACCCTCATAAGGCCTCCCAAGGGCCTTACATATTTGTGGAATGACCCTACTACAGAAAGGAAAGAGAGAGAGTTTTGAGATGTTATGCGAGGAACTTCTGCTTGAGAATCCCTGGGAACTTTCAGATGAAATGCTAACGTCCTGTTCCTGGGACACTCTGAGAACTGTATCGTCACTGAAGCTGTAAAGCCCCATGAAGTGAGCAGATATGCTTCAAGTTTTCATTTGGTGAGAAACTTAAGATCCCTTCCAGAAATTGCTAGGATAGCTTTATTAATCACCGAGTATTTTGGTGCTACCTACAGAATGCCCCCAAAACCGACAGTGCATAACAGTCACCATTACAGACAAGGACTCAGCCAACTCCCATTTGTGCTTCAAGCGAGCACTGAACTCCTGGCCCCCCCTGAAAACCCAAACCAACACCCACAGTGGAGTTCAACGTTCTTGCAACTTTTGCCTGTAACTGTGAGGTTTTGCAACCTCTTTGAGGATTTTTTTTTAAGCAATTTTATAGAGGCTTTTTTTTTTTTTTTTTGTAAACTCCCTTAAGAGTTCGGGAGGAACACAGCACAGGCACTAGAATTAGATATATTGAGGTTCAAATTATAGACTAGTCGCTAAAAAGCTTCCATTTTTTTCTGTCAAAAAGGGATAACAGCAGTACCTGCCACATAATGGGGTACTTGGAGAAGCAAAGACGAAGGTCAAATGCTTGGGAGAGCCCTTGGGTACTCAGTAGGTGTGCAATAAATGGTAGCTTTCACCGTCCTCCCTGCTAACATCATTGTTCTTTAACATCATGGGAAGAATGAATCCTCATGAGCACAAGAAAATGGGCAGTAAAATCAAGTTCCTTGAGTCATTCAAAAATCACCCAGAGGATTGCTGTGCTGGAAAGGGGGGCAAAAGACTTAGCCAGTATCTAACTGCAGGGAAATATTTTTAGATACCACTTTGATGGTAGACCAAAGACAAAACAAGTTGCTAGAAAACACACTTGCCACCCAAATTCATCTGTTAGTTTCAACCTGTTAAGGAGAAACATGTAGCTCTCATGTGGCACACTCGGTTCACACGTGCAGCTAATTAGCACACCACACGGCCTACCTCCTCCCCCAGGCTTGCTGGGTCCTCCTGGTGACAGCGGGCCATTGCCAAAGCTGGTGAGGCTTTCTCTTCTTCCTGAAGGTCTGATGTTTCCATAGTAACGGTTGACCAAAATTTGCCTGAGCGCCTCACCCTTAATTCAAACAGGATAATGAAATCAGGTTCTGAATTTAATGCATAACTGAGCTACTAATACTCAAAAAACAGGGGGTACTCAGTTATAATTGGCTCGGTTTCACTCAGAGAAAAAATAAATTATTAATAAAAGCACTTGGAAACTCTGAAGTTAACTTCTTCAATATTTTCTCAGGAAAGCACATCATTAAAAAAAAAGCAGCAATCTGGAATATTAAGTATCTCAAGTTCTCTCTCTCACAGTGATAAACACAGAACATTAATTTTGAAGGGCAACTAACAATAACAAAACCAAAAAAGTCCCTCTGGGGTAAGCCAATAAAACCCAGGCAAAATGAGAATTTTACAGGTCACCTTTCACATAGCAATAAAAACTTGTTACCCCAGACATAGGGTTTATTCCCAATATCGTAAGAAAATATTAAGATACAAAAGTAATACCGCATAATGATATAATGAGCTGAAAGTAAGCCTTTCTTATAGAAGCAGTCAATGGGTCAAGTGGTGAAGAAAAAATAATGTTACAGAAAACAAAGTAGGGGCAGATGTTAGACATGCCAATCAGAAAACAAGCACCATGAACGAAATGAGTTTGACATTTTCTTTGAAATAATAAGGGAGGGGAATAGGTAGGGATATAGATGAGGTAAGAGCAGCCGTGAGTTGACAGCTGTTGAAGCCGAGTTAGGAATGTGGGTTCTTGGGTTCTCAAAACTCTTACGGTTCTTCTTGTACATATTTGAACATTTCGGTAATACGATGTTTTAAAAATATAACTATCAAAGGAATCTTGGACAGAAGACATAACGACTCTTTCCCACAACACCAATCAAAAAAATAAAGCCGTGATTTGTTCTCTAGTACTAGTGGACGTTAGGAAGCAGTACAAAGCAGCAGGATCTAGTCTCAGCTCTATTCTATGTTCAGTCCTGCTAAGTGACTCCTAGACCACCTCCTGATCTGGAAGTTTCTGAAAGTCAGAGGCTGTATGGTTCTCCCTCAGACTTTCCCAGGGACAAAGTAGTAAGGCACGGAGCTCCTCTGGCACATCGTCAGGAAAGCTGAGTGAGAAGTCTAGCAGAGGGAAGGGGTGTTGAGATATAGCGGGAGTCTAAAATAGAGGCTCAAGAGTTCTTCTGAAGAGACCTGCAATGGTAACGCGAGTCAGTAGAATTTAAAGTGATTTGTTAATAAGCTCCAAGAATAGGTCTGGAGACTTCAAGTGGGGTGTCTGCAAAACAAGATGGGAGGGAGCAGATGGGAGGGTGAAAAGGGCCCTGAGAGTGGCAGGGAGGCTGGGGTGCCAGGAGGACATGGGATGAGGGAACAAAGGAGAAAGGTAGAAACTCCTTAGTTCAGCATCAAAATCATGTAAGGTCCCAGGGCTACACTGCCAAGCTTTTCTTCTTTCTTAATTCGTGCTACTGGTCAAAGACTCCGGGGACAAATTGGGATGGGATAAATAGGAGGGGGGTGGGCAGTACTGATTTTTAACTCAAAGTTCAGGAAATGGAAAAATCTCTGTTTTCTTCTCTCCATTCCACCCACAAATATGTCTCTCGTTGTAGTTCAGCGAGGGAGGGTGCTTCCATTAGCTCATGAGACTTGTTACCCACCGTGACTGACTGTAAATACAAAATTCCAAGAGTGCTTCTAATGGTAAGCTATTTATGAGGTTTTCACGTACTTTTTAAATAGACTGCATTTGGTACAATATTTTTTAATGATTTAGAAAGCCACATTTCGTTATAAAGATAAAGCTTAGCTGGTGTTTACATCTCCAGCACCAATACAAACACATCGATGCTCTCCAAAGCAGTCGCTGGGAACATGGTGATTTGAAAGGCTGACTTCAAAAAATGAGAGAAATACAAATTTCAAAGGATCATGCACAGAAGCCAACCCAGAAAGAAAAAGGGGAAAGAAAAGGTTACCTCCATGCTGAATGTAACAGGAGATTAAATATGACTTCCTTTTTTCAACATAATGATGTATCAGTTTGATTTTCTTTCAATAACATACAGTCTTTGAATTTCCACAATAGGGAATGGTTGGCAGTAAACCATCCTAATTCTCTAACTGAATCCCTCTGGGCAGCACAAGAACATTATCTGAGAGATAGATGGCTGGGTTGAGACCTACAAGCTGCAACTACTAAAGATAGCCAATGTAGCCATCGTGGCTAGGATCTGGAAGATCGTAGGTTTGAATGGTCAACTCAAAGGTAGGGTGAGTGTGACCGACCAACCAACAAACACACATCTTTAAGGAAGTCTCAACTACAGCCTTTACACTCCAATTCCACTTCAGGCAGGAGCAACTCAAGTTAGATTTTCCACTCCTTAGCTTGAGGGTAATTGGCAAGACTGTGGTCAGTTTGCAATCAAGCAAGCGGGAGGTAAAGAAGGGAAACATGCCATCTGGGAACACGTGGACTCCAGGAACAGGAACTTCACATTTATGCAGCCTGGATGCCAACTGAAGTTACAAAGGGATCTCACATTACCATTTTGTCTCTCCTTCCACAGAAAAACCCTAGCGGTTACCATAGCAACTGATGCATCAAATGGTACATTTTCCCCCATAAGAGAATATCATGAAATGTGCTAATTATGGAAAAACACACACACATACATTCTACCCTACAAACTTTTATTTTTTTTTCCTTCTTAATTATAAGGCTTTTGGCACATATTCACCTCACCTTCTCTCCACACACACACACAAAAGTTTAAGCCGCAAGGGAAAAAAAAACACAGAGCATGTGGGAATCTGCCTTTTTTTTTTTTTTTTAACAAGTTGAGATTTATTCCTTTTCTGAAAGAATAAAGACTGATAATTTTAGGTAAAAAGGGAAAAAGAAAATGGACAACATTATAAAAAGTTATGCAAATCCCTAGTGTAAAAACTTAGGTTCGAGAAAAATTCTGTTTTCTGAGCCAGTGGTTTAATTTAGGAAAAATTAAAATCTGCAGAGAAAAGCCTTCCTAATCATTGTGATATAAATTACTCAAGAACACAAAACTCCTCATAGCATACTAGGATCAGCAACCTGATTGCAGAAAAGGGAAAGAAAGAAAAAAAAGACTCCCCAAATAACGTCGCTTCTACAGTTTTAACATTTGGCCATGCAACCTTTTTTTTTTTTTCTTTAAATAGCATTAATTTTTTCCCAGAAGTTTACCCCTATAGTATGCAAACAGATATCAGATTTTTGTCTCTGGTAAGAAATTCCACACATACATTATTACCTAAGACTGAGAAAAGGCAAAGGCCAAGAGTTTCTTTTATAGTAAGTGTCACGACAGTGAAAATGGTAGCTCAATGATGTAGACAAATGAAACCAAGCTCCTACCTTGCAGTTGGGTTCAAACAAGTTTCATTTCTATCAGTTTGACAACCGGCTAATGATATGTGGGGATACAGCCAAGTGCCGAACAAGGCGCTGAGGAGTTAATGTTGCCACATATGCACGGGAGAGAAAAAAGTGACCTTTCTGGCTTCCTAGGTTCCAGCCACTTGAAAATCATGTGCTGCAGGAAAGATCACCCTCTCACATGAGTGGTGAGCCTTTCACACCTTACGCAGCACTAAGGTCACGTCTCAATTTAAAAATACCTTCCTTTTGCTACTATTGTCTACCAAATCAGTTGAGGCATTTCAGTGCGCAAGGTAACTACAAATAGTTAATATCCCTTGTCATATTTCAGCCACTGTGCTAAGTGCTTCATGTGCACAGCTCAGTAATACAGTCCTAAGGGGCAGAGACTATTAGTATCCCCATTTTACAGCAGAAGAAACTGAAGCACAGGGAGGATAAGTAACTTGCTTTAAATCACACGGCTAGGGCTTGTCACAGGGAGGATTGACCTCTCTCTAATTCCAAAGCTTACGGCTTTAGGGAGCATTCAAAACTGTGTCCCCTGAGAACTCAGAGCATGAGGGATGGCTATGGGTCTTTTCCAGCTACTTCCAAGGCCCGTGGTAATTCTTAAAGGACAGGCATGGATGGAAAACACAGGAATGCAAGGGGCCCTTGGTCGCCTAACTGCCAGAGATCCAGGATGCTGGAGGGGAAAGGCTAAATGCCACTTCCCTGGGAGCTATTCTTTGGTCACAGCCTGAGAAAATACAATCGCAGAAGAATGCAAAGAATTTGGGATGTGGTGGGACTGGGCCGGGGCTGGGGCATGTGAGCAGAACAAAGGTGCACCAGGCCACCCATTTATCTCGGGCATAAATCCTCCAGGACACTGATGACCACAATCCAAGGCAGTCTTTGTTATAACTGCTCATGTTCTAAGCCCATGACCTTGGGTAAAGCACCTCATCTTCCTGTGTCTTAGTTTCCTAATGTGAAATGGGGATGAAGGCTGTGTCAGTGAGTTAACGTCAGCATTAATAAAAATTAAATCAATGAGTTAACATATGTAAAAGTCTTAGCACAGTAACTGGCATAACGATCAGTACTCAGAAACCCAGGATATCTGGTTATCTTCCAAAAAGGAGTAACATGAATTGGTCAGCATGCTAATGATGTAGATAAGCCTTGTAGAAAATGGTTTGGCCGTACATAATGAGCACCTAAAGAAAGTATCTATCCTTTGGCCTAAGAACGCCCTTTCTAGGAATCTACCCAAAGACGTACACATTTCTTCATTTCCTCAAGGAAAATATTACCACTCGTTCACTTGCGGAACTTCAGACAGCTATTAACTTTCAGACTTTCAAAGAAAATCATCACATATAATATTAAATAACAATAGCAAGGTACAGAAGGTGTACATTTAAAATAACCCCAAGGACAATGAAAATGTTCCGTGGCACAGATACACACCTGTGTAAAAGAAGCGGGCAGAGGAAGTGTTATATCGTTAGCTGCTTTTATAGCTTAGTGTAATAATGAACTTTTTATTATACTTTTTTTTGCTTATTATAAATTAATCATAATGATCATCAGTGACTTACAAAAGAAAAAGTTTTTTAAAGACTTCACTTAATTAGAAAGCCACTACAGAAAAAGAAGAGAGGTCATGAAAAATTTACTGGTCATCATTTGGACACTGGCAGGGTCTAGGGCCTGAACAGGGAGGTAATAGGTGGACTCACCAGTTAGCCTCACTGATGCAAATGGCCGTGATTGGTCCCGAGCCAATTAATGCTTTAACGATATCAACACCAACAAAAGCTGTCTTTGATTTATGGTGTATGGCTGAGGGAGGTGTTATGGTCATTAGCTCCCAACATCCAAGACTACGTACCCTTTTATGGTCTTCCAGTTGCCTCAGGGGGGGGCTCGGTTCAAGCTCCTGCTAAGCATGCAGAAATTCCATTTTAAGTACAACACTAGGCAGACACGACCATCTTCAGTATCAGTCACAAATAAAATACACCAAGAGCTCATACTGAGCTAAGAGTTACACAAAAGGATTATAGGGCCTTTAAAATTTTCCCCCAGACACATACTAATGCTCAATTACTTTGAATACTGCTTAACCACAGTCCTGCCCCCAACCCTAACACACTATTTAAATCAGCAGGTTTCTGACTTTCTGGCCATATGCTATATTATGGACTTTCACATGACCCCAACAGGGGTTATAATGCAAGACACCAACAGGGCAAGTCCTCACGGCTGATGCATGCATAAATGCACAGCACATGCACCAGAACATGAACGCATACACTTCTGAGCAGACACACACATGGCACCCCCGCTCGCCCCAACCCACCGGTACACAGCATTCTAATCAAAGCTGCTAACGATGACGAGCTCTGATCAGCATATTAGACACTGATCATCATAAAGCAGCCACACTGCAACTCGGCAGCTTGATAATCTGTTTGTTTCATTTTTAAGATCTTCATTAGACTTTTCTCAAATGAAATACACTTCATTCATGCTTTCCCCTACTGTGATTTTAGAATAGCTTCTGAAAGTAAATTCTGATACTTAGAAATATGTCTCCCCAAAAAGCTCCTCTATGCCTTTAGAGGCCTAAATTAATTCTAGTCCTTCGTTTAACGAGTTTAGTGAGCAACAGAAGGACAGAAAGAGTGCCGTGTGAAACTATGGCTTTATTAGTAGCTGTCACCCAAACTATGCATTAATATCCAGAACTCCAAATTTGCGTCATCTCTGCACAGAACCCAGAGTCTATTTTGTACAACAACAGAAAGGTCTTGACATTCCAGAGTTGCTCAACTGAACATTTGAAGACTGAGACAGTTTTGTGTGAAAGCCTTCAGAGAGCCCCATCTCCTCACCCGGAGGCACGCTCTGCTTTAGACCCAGCCACTCAGAACCTCCTTTCTACACTGAGAGCTGCTTCGATTTCAGAAACCGGCTAGAAGACTTCCCTCCTGCGCCTACCACCAGGACAGAAATCTCACCACGACAACTCAAGACACTCAACCAGGACAACTGAGAAGCACCCATATTTGCGGTCACTGCAAATATCGGTGAGCAACACACACCTCGGCGGAGTTCTCAGAATCCGGAGCTTGTGGGAGCTAGTTGGGAATAAAACAAAGCATGTTAGTTATGGTGCTTGAATCTCGTGGGCCACAAAGAAGTCCAGAGACCAACACTCGAGGACAAAACACAGAAGGCAAGATCAAAGATGAGGTGACATGGCTATACCAGGGCTTGAGCAACTGAGGTGAGGATGTACTTTCTCTTTTAAACTGCACTCAATGTGCTGGAAGAAACAATTGGCCTGAAGTACAGAAACATATTTAAAATAGGGAAAGAAACAAAAGACGACTAATGACCAAGAAAGAAATAGATCTTAAAAAAACAAAAAACAAAAAAGCATGGGGGATTGGGATAGACCAGTGATGGGTATTAAGGAGGGCACATATTGCATGGTGCACTGGGTGTTATATGCAAATAATGAATCATGGAACATTGCATCAAAAATTGGGGATGTACTGTATGGTGACTAATATAACAAAATAAAAATTATATTAAAAAAAATATGCCAAAGGAAGAAACACCGCACCCCTGTGTTTTGTTCGTCCACTGAGAGAGAAAAAGCAATCACAGTGCATATCCAAGGAGGTGCAGGGAGGGAGGGGGGTGGGTAATGGTAACAGAGGTCTCAGGGGCACTCCCCTTTCCAGAGGCCCAAAGCTTGTGAAAGACGGCTCCATGCATCTGTCCTCCACAGGGCACGTGCTTGGAGCAGGGAACGATTGATGTCAGAGGTAACCATCAGACCCTACCCAGACCTCCCTGGACCAAAGTCATGCAGCAGGCATGGCTGGCTAGTTCAAGGTACAGTCTGGGACTATGGAATGAGGCCAAGGCTCACGCAGCAAGTGAGTGACCTTGGCCTCCCTCAGCAGTGCTCCAGCCACACAGCATATCCATACTGAGGCCAGAGTGTGGCTGTTGGCTGTTGAGCCAGAACGGGGGCTGAAAGCACAGAAGGACTGACGCTGTGAGATCTGATGGTGTCTCAACCCAGCCCAATGCTACCCCTTTGGTGGTCTGATCCCCAAGATGGAAAAAAATGTTCTTGATATAAGACTGTCATTATATAACTCCGTGGTTTCTCTCTTGTTTTGTATTTCTCAACAGGTAAAATGAAGAAAAGATACAGGAAATCTCTTTAAGTACAAAGATTAAAGTAATTCTCCAAGGACAGTGAGGCATATATGAAGCACTCCTCACTCAATTATGGAAAGAAGAAATTTCAGACATGAGCGTAACTCCACTACCCTCAGGGAAAAAATTTATCTCCAGAGTCTTGAGCTTCCTGTTGGGGTGGGGAAACATACAGTGGCAGGAGGGACTGAAGCATGGCAAGGAAAATAAAAACAGAAGTCAGTTATAGGTCTTTTCAAGACATAAATAATATCGCAACCCAAGAATACACTAACTCTGTTCTTGAATTCTGTAAGCGTTAGGCTAAAGAACTGAAACTGTGCAAACGTATTTGCTATCTCCCTTAGTGCAGAAGGGACACATGAGAAAAACCAGAATTAAAGCAATGGCCCATGTATTTTACAGCAGCCAGAGATATCAATGGAGAAACATGTTATCTTCTACTATTTGCACTGGCTACATTCCCACTAACATATCTTTTATACTGATCCTGTAGAATTAGAACAAAAATATTATAGGCATGGGTTTACTGTAGGAACCCAAAGAGCTACCCTCCTACTCCTTTGCCAATCAAAAGTTAAAGGAAATGAAGAAGACTGAATTGGAAGTGGTGGGGTTTTGTTTTGTTTTTTAAATTTTCTTGTTTGAGAGCTTTGTCCAAAGAAGTACCTTGAATTTCACTTCTAGAACGCCCATAGGTAGTACATGGCTATTTCTTAACCACTCAGACGGTGATTTCTGATATGTTACATAATTGTACACTCACTCTACTGCTTTCCTAAACTACTGTCATGCTTGCTTTAAAATTAATTTCCAAATTAATAATTAAAATTAATTTCCTTTTTTCCTTGAACATTTCATGAAGACTTTTGAGACAACAGAGGATGTTTGCAGCCTCGGGATCCACTAAATAGTGGATAGAAGGACCATCCATTCATGAAAGAGAACAGAAAAACCCAGAGCACGACACAGGGTCATGTGTCCACAGGCTCATCTAGGCCACGGTTCTGTGTGAACCCAAGCCAGGCACTGAGCCTCCCTGGGCTTCCACATTCTGACCTGTAGTTCACGGAGACTGGAGCAGATTTTCTTTAGGATTTCTTCCAGTTAAAACATTAAACAATGCTTGGTATATTTTCAGTAAACTTCATTTCATAATATCTAACAGCAAGTTCCCTAAATATAATACAACTTACTAGGACATAAAATGATTTCAGGCATGGCAAAGGCCAAACCACACCTGGCACTTAATTTGGTAAAAAAAACAAAAGCAAAAACAAAACAAAACCAAAAAACCCCCGATAGCCTTTACAAGCACACCCTTCTAAGAGGATTTCAACTCTATTTCCTTGAGGACGAGGTTATTTTACGGCAGTAAGCTCCAATTTTGAAAAACGAGCATATTTATAATAAGCTACATTGTTCAAATAAGATAATAGCTACATAAATACAATACATAATGCCAAAACCAGAACATAATGCTTAATAATGAAGTGATTTTCTCAGCTTATTTTTATTATCAAGTTAAATTTTTTTCACACGGAGGGTCACCCTCAATGAGTGCACATTAAGGAGGGATGTTTTGAGAAAACGGTCATGTCTGAATTTGGACAAGTCTTGTCTTTCCCACCTTAGTTCCAAGATCAGTCACTGTAGTCAGGTGCTGACCCCTCCAATCAAGGCCAAGCCTCCCAAACCAGCAGGTGATGGACAGTGGTCTGATGCTGCCTGGTTTTGAACTTGGAAACTCACTACTGCGCCCTATTGCCTTTTTGTATTTCTTTACTGATCTTATTACGTCTCCCCAGTGCTTTTAGACTAGGTCAGCAAAATCTAACCTCATAGAGAAAAGATTTCAAACAACTAGCTTTGAAATAGAAATTCGAAATGAATCTCAAGTCACTAAATCCCAACTGGCCATCCTGGATGAAGCCACAAATCAAGGCACCAGAACTATGATACTTGAGTAGTAACTAGGTATGTGCTTGTGAGACATGGACATGCCTGCTTGCAACATGTAACATACCTAACATTTTATCAAAGGATAGATTTCTACTATAAATTAAGGAAATCATACATTCTCATCTTAAAAAAGAAAAAAAGAAGCCCTTAGTCTTCCTAGAGTTACTATTTCCAGTGTATGTACAGTACCCACTCCCAAACATACCTACGTTTCACATATGCCTCCAACAGGCTAGCACAGACCACAGCCTTGTAAAAAACAAAAAAAACAAAACAAAACAAACCACAAAAACAAAAAATAAAAAACAAAACTTTTTGTTTTCTGCTGCCATTAGCAGAAATCATTCCATTAACCACGGGCTTCTAGAATTTTCCTTTGAAAGATGAGGTCTCCTTCCATGAACCATCCCCAGCAGAAGCTGAATACAGTTCAAGAAACGCAAACGTACTATGGCCCTCCTACTCAGCACATCAAAGGGAATGTATGAACTCCAGTACCCCTGAATCGGCCTCCAGTTCCTCTTCACCCACTCAAAACCTCAGAGGAGGGAAACCAACCAACCAGCCAACAGCAAACAGGCTTGCAAATATGTTTGCTGGGACCCGTCCTTCCTGAGCCTTTGCAAACCCACCTTAAGAGACCAGAAAGCTTTAAAGAAAATGGAGCTAAAATATATGATCTAGCATTTCAGCAGAACAATTTTAAACCTTCACATCTGCTAACACAATGCCCTTTATTAATGGCATTTGTTTTTAGAAACCAAGTAAGAAGTAAAAATTTAGTCCCAATGATGCAGTTTCACCTTTACAGAACACGTTCATTGGAATTCAATAGCGAAATTCATTTTTAAAAAACACATTCTGACTTGACTAATTTATACAATTTCAGTCACTGTGGAATAATCTCAGCATCAAAACACACACACACACACACACACACACACACACACACACACACACACACCCTCAACCCCCGCCCCAGTCCTCCTGCAACAGCTTCTGTGTGCTCTGAGTTGAGCTTGCTTGCTGTATAGTTGCTAGTGTCTAACAGTAAACAGCCCCGCTGCATTTATTGGCAATTACTGCTGAAGGTCACACATCAGCAGTGAGCCTAAATTCCAGGAAAAAAAGAAGCTCTTATGTAACTGCCGCCTGAATGTTGGCAGGTGCCCAACCCAGCAGTTCACAGCAATGTAAAAAAGTAGGACACCTCCAGCCTGGGTTGGATGTCATGAGAACGCCCCCTGAAGGTGAAATTTAATAATTCTTGTGATTCTCTTCTCTTTTCTCCCCATCCTGAATTTTACGAAGTTCTCTGTCGGTGGCACCCTTTGCTTGCAGAAGCAGCTCAAGGTGGGATAAGTTGAGGGCTCACTTTAAGCAGGCTGCAGCCACCCTCAGACCAGTGGTGATGCCACTCCAGCTTTTCTGTTGCCATGCAGGAAGGCCAGGCTGCTAGCTGACACCCGTGGTGCTGGAGATTTCATGGTTCCAAGTGACAGTGATGAAATGGGGATCACATCTCAGACACGAAGAAACGCAGAATGTCCCGCTGAGCCGCAGCACACTCTCCCTCACACACCACTCCCCTCCACAGACACACATGTGCAAATGAGCTGCATTACTGTTCTGCCTGACCGCCTCCACCTCGGGTTTGAGCGCTGGACTGAAATCGTCTGTTCGGTTAGCACAGCACTTTACAGTTTGGAAAGGTGATTCACAGGATCACCTGCTGGTGCTACCCACCTGTTGTTTCCTGACCTCCTAAGCTCTTAGGCCATCTCCCTGCTCAGGCAGAAGTTCCCAAATTATGGGTTCGCATAACCCCAGGTACTTCTCCATTCTAGCAATTCTCATGGTTGACCCCTGTCACTGAACATGAATTTCCCCCACAAAACCATGAAATTCAGAAGAGCAGACACTGTACGTATCTGGCGTCACCACAGTCATACCCCTCATACCATGCCCGGAATGTAACAGGCGTTCGAATATTAGTCATATAACTGAGGGTCTTTAGGAGCAATTGGGATCCGCTTAAAGCCAAGAATGGGTAGATAAATGGGTAGATAACAGGGACTGTCTGGGGGTGAAGGAAACATCTCCTATCTTGATTTGTGTGTATACATATGCAAAAATTCATCAAGCTATAAAAGTTAAGAGTGAGCTGAAGGGACACCAAACCAAGTATGCTAGTTTCCTTTTCTCCTCCACCCAATCTGTACCCCCTCAACCAACCCCCCAAGGAAAAGGTAAAAGTAGGGGGGTAGGATGGACACTGTGCCTCTTCATTTGCTGGAAGGAAGGAAGGAAGGAAGGAAGGAAGGAAGGAAGGAAGGAAGAGGGAGGGAGGGAGGGAGGGGAGAGAAAGAAAGAACCAAACCTCCTCTTCCTGGTTTCAATGCAATTTTGTTCTAGAAGACAGCTGGAGGGCTCCATACCATGCCCTTTCCTTACAGGGACTCCAAGACTCTGTCTTCATTTCACTCTGAGCACTGCCAGAGACACAGGGGTGCTGTGCTTTTTCACAAGTCATTCACAGCACATCTCCTTCCTTGAGATGCCCAAGTGGCCTCTATCACCCAAAGGCAGCAGCCCTCCCCCAGTCAGGGTTTCACGGGATCATCATACACGCCTTACACTATTTCAGGGGTGATTCCCCACCATGTTTAGAACTGAACTGGTTTGCAAGTTAGGTGTGAGGCCTTGCCTGTATCACAGGCCAGCATGAACTCTCATTAAGCTTCTGCTGAACCCCAGCTGTGGGCTGCAGGTTTCTACCAGCACACACTGACAAAAGGCTTGGTAGAGGAGAAACCACAGGAACTGCGGTAGTTTCCAGAACAGCCATTGATGAAAAAGGACAATCAGCCATCTCTGCTTAGAGGAACAGATCTAACAGCCTGAGGGACTGGGGACAGAGTGCTGGTGTCCCAGGGCTCTGACGGTTGCCAGGGGTAATAACGAAGAGGGGATCCGCAGTTGCTTCCTCAGGGAATTTTCAAAGAATCCAAGTGGCTGCCAGAACATTCTTCTTTTATAAACAGACAGTATTCTATTTCCTAGAGTATAATTATAAACACACCTGCTCCAACTGTGGAATCTTTCCATAAGCAGCAATAAACTCCCAGCTAGGAGACCCAAGTTCTATCTTGAGCAAGCAAACACATCAACTGATTACTACGGTGCAAAACAGTATATTAATAACATTGCAGACTCCGATTAGGGAAGGTGTTCCTTTCCTGACTTCGTTTGTACTTCAGCAAATAGAAACACAACTTCAGTATTTCAGAGGAAAAGTTCCAATCAGCGAGGCATTTCCAACTCCAGGTAGAAATAAGAGTAATGAAAGGTGCCAACGTGCAAATTCAGTATGAGGTATTTTTCTGGCACAGAAATAACCAGGAAGAGAAAGAACAAGACAGGAAATGGCAAAAATCACTGTAATTAAAGCCATTCATTAAGCCTTTACCGCACAACCTTTTCTCACCTCTATTCATCCCAGACGGCATGGCCTCCTCCCCATCCAAGTCTCATTACTATAAGGAAAGGTCCATGTTTACAGAGTTCACTGCGGCAGGAGAGCACGCACACCAGGAGAGGAGCTGAGCCTGCAGTGTGGCAGCTTTAATTTAGCCACTCTCTGGCTGTGCAAGCGAAGTCCAGTCACTTAACCTCTCTGAACTCCACTCCTAAGGGAACTGAACCAAATTCAGAACCACTTGCTTTCAGTTTTAAGTCTGTGATCTAAACTCTCCTTATGTAAATCTGAACTGTCTCTTAATATTTTTGAAATGATGGATAATAGAACAGACGACGTATTTGCTCTGGTAGCTCTATCCCACCCAGAGTAAGGTATTAATTGGTCTATCAAAGAAGTAATAGATATCTAATGAGGGAGAGCAGGAAAGAGATTTTTAAAAGTCTAATAAAATTTCTTTCCAGGATGCTCAATTTGCCAAGCAATTAAACTCCCTCATTTATATACTGTAATTGTATTACATGTACTGCAACCCAAATATACAGCAGGAAAAGTTGAAAACTATTCACCAAACAAAAAATACTTCAGAGACCCCCAAATCCCAAACAAAATAACCACTCATTGGTCCCCAAGATAATTGTGGTTAAGTTAAAACTATTTTGATATGTAAGTATAGAATCCATCAGACGACATTTAATTTCTTGACCTCTAGGTAGTTTTCCTGGATGAAAAGCCACAGATCTAGTATATTCCTTATCCCATTGTAAGCCTGCAGCTGGACAGTCTCAACAAGCGCTTTGGAATTCACAACGCACTTAGACAAAATTTTCTGTGGTCCCTCATACTCAACACCTTCCAACATGTGGACCAAGAGAAGAGTGTTATTTTTTTTTTACTACTTTCAAACTATTTGAATGCAGTTATTGTTTTGCATTGATGCTTTGCATCCAGACTGAAAGCTCTTTATAAATATCAACAGAGTTTCAGAGATAGGTTAATGACCAGCATCAACCACAAAATCAGTTGAGATTCTAAACCGTGAACGATTGAGATCTTATCACAGTTTAGAAAATCATTATCTAGATTCTGATGGGATCTCCAAGGACAAATGGCAAACAAACTCGTGGGAAATGCTAAGACAGACACAAAGGACTCAACTCACACCCAGAAGGCACACTACACAAAGTCAGATACTAGACGCTGCAGAGACTAGGGACAGACCACAGTGTTAACTGCAAAGGTGTCATGAAAACATTGCCATGGGACATTTAAAAAAAAAAAAATGAAATTAGGACCTCAGCATTATCCAATTCATCAATGGAAATGAGCTGGAAAAGAAAAAAGGGGGGAGAAAAAGAAGGAAATGTTAGGAAATACCAGCAAGCGAAGTGTTAGAAACTTTGTCTTAGCGCTGAGTCTCCTACGTTGGAGCCTTGTTAGATGGGGACCATTTGAAGAGGTGCAGGGGTCTGGGGCACAAACCACCACAGCTCACAGTGACATCTGCTCTGCACCGCACCACTCAGGATGGGGGCAGGATGCTGCCACACTGTGTTCACAAGGCAGCTACCAAACCTCGGAGGTCACTTAACCAACGGCTCAGAGGTGCACCTTCCCACTCTCTTGCAGATGTGAAAACCTGAACTGAGCTGCGAGCAAGGGCAAATTACCCAATCAAGAACTATGTTCTTTTGGAAGAGGGTGGGAAAGAGGAGAGCCAAGGACTACAGTTGGATCAACGAAGCTTAGGAGAAAATTCTTTCTTTCGATTCATTTTACCATTCAGTAGGGATCTGGGGTTCAAACTGCAGTTGGGCTAAATCAGAACCAGGTTCCATTTCAGCAAATAGTATGACAACATATCCTAAGAGCAGAAGCTTCAAATCCCGGTACTATTGTTGATCAAAAAAACCACATTTCCCTCCAAAGATGATTGGAGCCAATTCAAGTGATATTAGTAACAAGTAAATGATTAGCATCAAGTTCAAGAAAAAGAAAAAAACTAGAGCATTAATCACAGTTGTGCTTGATTAAAAGGGGAGAGATGCTCCTCAGTTATTTTTATTCTGCTTTGTTAATAGTACTTTGCAAATCTAAGCTCCTTATTAGAAATCCTGGTAGCTGGAAATGCTAATATTTTATTCACCTAGAGAAAAGAACCATTGGTAATTAACAGGTACTGTCAAATTGTATGAAATGAAAACCCTGACATCACTTGAGGTCAATAACTCTCTAGTAGTAAAACAGCTACTACTATTCAGAAGAGAAAATAGATTTTAAATAAATTCTGAGATACCCTTTTACATTAATTCTTGGCTTCTGATTTTCTTTCCAAAGCTCTTTGACTAACAAAAAAGCTACAACAGACTACAGAGAAGCCAATATATAACATAAGTATGCTATCTTTTCAAGCTGGGTCTAAGGGCGTTCAGATGTTTTTTGAGTTATAGAGAGATACAGATTAAATTTTCAAGATGTTTAGCTATGGGGAGTTTTTTGTTTTTGTTTTTTAATGAAGACATGGTTTAATTTGTGGATTAAAAGCAGGCATGTGATATGATGAGCGCTGGGTGTTATATTCAACTAATGAATCATTGAACATTATATCAAAAACTAATGATGTACTATACCTTGGCTAATTGAATTTAAATTTTAAAAAAAAGCAGAGTTTAGTAGGCATTGTAGACAAATAGTAGTTGTAAAGTCCTGATATAATTTTAGGGTTCATTAACCTTGAAAACACAGGATAGCAAGACATTGTAAGCATCATACAAAAACATATTTCACCGTTATTTTGGTGATCATTTTTAATATTTATATTTACCACTCTATGAGACAAATATTCACTCCTGCTCCTTTGCATTTTAGAGACATAATAAAGATGATTTTTTTTATTCCNGTCTCTATGAGACAAATATTCACTCCTGCTCCTTTGCATTTTAGAGACATAATAAAGATGATTTTTTTTATTCCTAAATGAGCATGATTAAATTTTTGTGATAATCTTCTAGGAGCCCCAAGCTTGGTGTCCTTTGTGATAGTTCTTAGGCACCTGTCAGGGAGCTGACCAAGACAGGAGGACTGACCACTGGCTACTCACCGATTTGACACGTTCTTTTGGGACCTGACCAGAACCACAAGTTGTGGAGGACCCTGACAATCATAATTTGTAAAGCCAGTTGGCATCAAGTGGAGACTGCTTTCAATTAGGTGAGACATCACAACTCAGCTGACGATGAGATGTTTAAATTTCGCTACGTGCGGTGCTGTCAGGGCCGCTGGTCCATGTCATTTACATAATGAAGTAACATGATCGAAACTTAAATGTTACACTTGTAGGTGGACTTCAAAGCATTCAAATGGTGTCAATCACCAATGATACAGTGGAGAAGACTCTGAAGTCAGAGTTTTCCGGTTTGAGTTCTTGGCTCCCCCATCCCTGTGTGGCCTTAGGAGTTTCTGAACCTCTCTGAGCCTGTTTTTTTCCCCCATGTATAAAATAATTAATAACAATACTACTATCTCTGAGGCTGACCTAAGGTAAGACATAATGTTTAGTAGAGTGGCTGGCACACAACAAGAAGTCAAAGAATGTTATTGTTATTTAAGACATACTTTAGGACACTCATAGGTACATAAGGCATTTAAAAAATGTAAGCCGGTGTTACATTTTATGTTTTAGTCTATCTGGTAATATGGGTGGCAGTACTCAGTGGCTTTTTTTCAGACAAGTAGATGCATTCAAGCACATTGATATTTCAACATTTTTTAACAGGATAATAAAAAATGATCTCAACTTTCATTTTCATCTGTGACCTTGACAATCCTAAATATTGAATGAAAACACAGAGATGAATAAAGGCATCTATGTCTCTTTAAGGATTATGGCTTAAAAGACAAGAAAACTTGGGCCCACAGACAGGGTGGACCCCACCTGAGGGGTGGGAGAAAAGGGCAGTGCACTGGGAATTGGGGCCCCTGGCTTTCAGTCTTGATCCTGTCACACACTGGCCACGTGACCTTGGGAAGTCACTTCAGCTCTCTGCCATGGCCTCCTCGTGTGCAGAGGGAGGGTGGGACAAAGCGATGCCAGACCAGACTATGGCCATGAAGACTCAGGACAGGGCAGGGAGGCAGAACAATTCTGGACATCCCAGGAGGGCATTAGTCATGGGACAAATTCCACTTAAGAGACAACTAATAGGAAAATTGGGCCAGGAAGACGGAAATGACCTCACACTTGCCCTTGTGCCCTGAGCATCCAGTCCAAAGAACACCTCATTTATTTTATCAACCAAAGCCAACTGGTTTGCCTGAGAAAGGTTAGTTCTTTGGCTCTGGGCTCCTTCCACCCTCGAAAGAGCTGGCCTGCCCCATACGTCATGCATCTGTAGTCAAACAGGGACAGCCGGCAAAGCATCAAAATCATTTTCAAAAAGCCTTAATAAAACAGGACAAATTTAATACCCACTACCGATCGGAAGAAATGGAAATAGTTTAGCACAACCCCCCACTCCGACTCTTTCAAGTTCAATTAAGTCCATAGTTAAGTAGCATTTTCCCACATAGCATAGGGCCAGAAGCATTCTAAGTATGTGCTATAGGTATTGAAGCTGTTGACTAACATGGGTTTCTGGAATGTCTTCCTTGGTTGCATGGCATTTCCCACATTTGCCTGTGGTATTTTCACTTTCGTGAAGGGGGATGACAGCCCCAACCAGACTGGAAAGACATGCCATATTTCCTTTAAGCCTCTCTCTGCTTGGGTGTGGCTAATTTCTTCACCAGCTGAGAAAAACAATGTGAGCCAGGGCCTAAGAACCTCTTCTAAACTCTGACAAGTTACTCTTTCATAGTGACCTCCTCCTACTGCGTTCTTAAAGCCCCAGGCTCTATCATTTTCCGTGAACTTTATAACAGACAATTTTACAACATCTCAGATCCAGTATCTCCCATGGTCTGTGATGATATTCTCCCAGTTAGCACCAACAGGCAGGGAAAGCTGGTGGGGAAGCATACCTTCTATGTGGCCCGAAGACCCTGACATACTTAGATGCCAAGCAACAGACCCGACTCCCAGCTTTTCTACTTTCCATGATATTAAAAACAAAAACAAACAAAAAAACTTGAGAGACATGGAAGTCTAATCACAACTTGTAACATTCGTGGGAGTAGGGCCACCAAGTTTACTATAAAAATCTGAGTCATAGAAACGAACAGATAGTCTAAAGAAGAAAAAACTGGTCTCTACCTTTTAAAATCAAGTTTTATGCCTCCAAAGCTACAAATATATTCACAGCTGGTTATGGCCCTTTTGGTGGATTTTATCTTATTATGAAGAGTGAATTTCTGTAACTAGAATTATATTTTTAAAACATTTTTTAAAGCTCACTTTAAGAAAAATAAAGATCTTGTGAAATAAATGCTGCTTGTTTGTCTGGTGCTCTCCGCTATCAGCCTTTGCCTGTTCTTCTTTCTTCTTGTTTTAGTGCAAGATCTACACACATGTCTCTACAGGTGTTTGGATGAACAGGATATCTCATCATTTCTCATTTGTACAAAGGGTCTTCACTTCAATCATTTATAAACTCTTTTCTTGCAGGTTTCTGCCACAAAGTTCCTACTGAGTTATAGATACTTATTTTCTAATTAGTCCACAATCATCTTTTAATTTATGTATTTTTAAAATTCAGAGTGACATTTCAAAGCTGTGTGATTTGGCGATAGTGAAGGAATGTATACAGCAAAAGGGCTTATGTACTTTGCTGTTTTCTTTTTATTATCCAAAGATTTTCACATGTGAAACTATTCTAATATTTGTATAAGATATTGCTTAGGTCAGAAGTCAAGATCCTTACAGACTTCTATACTTGAAATAACCTGGTTGCCACCACACACTTTGACAAAGAAGGCTGTGATTTCATTGTCAAGGCTTCTTCACAGAGATGAATCAGTGAGTTACTGGGTATTTTGACAAATCAATGACATGAGTGGATTTACCCACTCAGAAAATGCTACTAACATGACTAGGAGACCATTAGTAAACATACTACCTTCAAATAAAAACTGGGGGGATTTTAAATCCAGGCCCTCTAAATTTTTAAGGTGGGGGGGGCTGAAAGGAGGGGTGATGAGATTGTTTTTATCCCACTTGGCCCCAAATCGAAAGTGTGAGACATGGTCTCTGCACATCCTTGCTCACTGCCTATGCCAAGAAGCTGGCATGTCCCAGGGATTGCCCGTTTCCCAGTCTGAGCTAGAAAGGGTCATGTGTTTGCCTGCCCTAATTCCAGTTAGAACTGGAGAGAGTTTCTTAGTACACTGGAAGGACTGTGCAACATCTCATCAGAAAGAAGCAAGTAAACCCACAGGTATGCCTAGATGGAACCCAGAAGTCGGGAATGCCTGCCTTGATACACAAGAGGCATTTGCATTCCCACCGGGAATTTAGATGAAATACCTTATTACTATTTTCCTGACATTAGATTACGTGGCAAGCAGCCTATTAAGACAACTAAGTATACGTGATTTTTAGAAGAGAAGGCATATGATTTAGCTACCTTTCATGATAGGATACCTAGCTTTAAAAAGTAAAAAGTCCCTTCAGTCAGTATGCCTGAACTATAGTGGATTTCTAGCCCATGATCCCACTTCAATTGAACAGCAAGACCTTGTCTTGACAGGTGAATAAAATGCAGTACCTTTTCTCCATAGCCTCTATCTTTGGTCATCATTTCTCGGAGGGTCTGTAGGACCTTAATGCAGAGTTTTTCCTCATTCTCCTCTAGCAACTGTTTAGTATGCTTTATTAACCTGAATGGAGGGGGGGGGAAACCATGCATTAGGTCCCTGAAATGATCTTTCAATTAAACAAACACACACACAATCACTTCACAAGCAACTTAAGTAGTCAGTTAATGAACAAATATTTATCAAGGATCCCAAGTTAAACACGCTTGGGGGCATTCACTGGAGTGAGAACAACCCGCTAGTGTCTCAAAAGTGTCTCAACAGTGACATCCGCTGGTCAGTAACAGCAAAAGGGCACACTGGGCAGGATTTTACCACACAGGATGAGGAGAGGACAGCAGGAGGAGAAATAGGACAGAGGTCCACTCAAACCTGTTAGTTTATAGAATATGGCTTTTTATCCACTAAGAAGTGCTGGTAACATGGCTAAAATATGCCACCAGTATGAAAAGAACCTCACAAGGATGATTGTTAAGGCGAACAATCACTGTTCATTCACCCACAGTCTTGTCCTTTGAGGGACCCAGGGTCCTTTGAGGGGCTCAGAGGCAGAGCCCACTTGCAAGGTCAAGCTCAACCCACCTTAGGATAAAAATCAAATGGAGACTTCCAGTCATGGAACCAGCTGTTTCTTTTACATCATGCCCCAAGGCATAAACTAAGAAACTACAAAGGTGTTAGGAAAAGACCGAGGGGTCCTGGTAGGTCTGAGCTTTTTGAGGGCAGAAAGGACATGACCTTTCTACACCTGTATGGCAGCCCACGGCGGGCAATCCGTCAGGGCCCGGGCACAGAGGATGATTGGGCATGCGGTTAAAAGGAGAAAGTCTCACCAAAAACAAGTGTCAGTAAGTACAACCGAACCCACAAACTTACTTTAGAAAGGTCAGAACGGGACTCTAACACATGACCTTGTACTCATCAAAGTCAAAAACCAGGCCAGCGTCTGCTTCTTCACGAACAAGTGCTTTGTCTGGTCAGCAGGGCTCTGCAACCGACCACCCCAGAGCGAGAGGCTGCTTACTTGCAAATGAAGCCACCACTTTCGCACTTTCTTCTGGCATCTGTGTTCTCTGGGAAAAGCAGCTCAGGTCTGTGGAGCACATCCACAAGCACAGATAACTCTGCCTGGACCAGGGGCCTTAGACGGTCCTCCAGGGCTGAGACGATGTCCTGGAAAGGAAGCACAGCTTTGGCGAGCAGCTCAGGCCGAGGCTGACTACAGGAGAGTGAGAACATTCATTTCTGACCTCAAAAACGACCACAAGCTAGGCTAGGTTAGAGCACCGTTAGAACTGTCCAGTATTTATCTCAAATTATTAAACATTGCCCCAGGGGTATATGAAGCCACCACCCCTGATGCAGAGGACCAGGTAAAAACAGCCCCACCAGCCTTTCTATTGTGATGATCCTTATGCCACTCAAGGGATCATTCCACTTGTTTTAAAATACGATGCAAAAAGTACATTTGACAACATGGAAAAATGTCTACAGTATGAGCGTAAAAAAATGGTGAAACAACAGCATGGACTATATGATCTGATTTTTTAGAAACAACACCACTATCTAAAGGATATATACCAAATATCATCAAAACATCATTACTGGTTTTCTCTGGGTGGTGGGATTGCAGGTGGTTCTATTTTTCTTCCATAAATGGGTACTTGTGAGTACTGTCAAATTATGTCCAACGAGCATGAATTATTCATATAATAAAAAGTCATACAAAAATGAGCACACAAATGAATGAACATGCTGTATCAACATGCTAAGTACATGTACCCTGATAGCATGATGGTCTTCAAATGCAAAACACATAGCTGTAGGAGAGGAAAACAGAGAGAAGTTGAAAGAGCAGCAAAAACAACACAACAAACTCCATATAAAAGCAAATGGCAGAAAACAGATGAGAAATTACTTCAAAAGATGCTAAAGTCAGCTGGATGGCTTGGTAACTTGGAACCTAACTGGAAGCATTTGCTGGCTAAGACAGGGGCTGAACACAGCATGGTGGATAATACAGGAAAGCCTAGTTAACCACGGAGATCCGCATAGGAAAGGCCACTTAAATGCATTCAACTTAACTCTAGACCCAAATTTCATAGGGAATGGGCAATAAAGAATTGAATTATCTGTTACCCCAAAACAAAAACTAAAACATGTGAATATTATTTATTTTATATTTAACAAAATTCATAATCACTCAAAAAGAGTTAGGATGTGTAAAGAGTGCATGAATCAGTCCAATTATTTTTTGGGGGGGGGCAATTTTCCCAGCAGCAGTACATTGCAATACCCCTTCAGTCATACTGACATTCACAGCATATTCAAAAAGAGTGTCATTTTTGCAAAATTCTCTCAGTTTCCTCTTTGAAAGCACCTGAAGTTCTCTTCTTCAGTAGTTACTGGTCCTAACTTTGTCTAGAGCATTTGCAGGGGGTTGAAGCAGTTCTTTAACATCGTATTCATAAAATCCTGCATCTTTTGCAAGGTTTGAACTTTACACTGCAATTGATTTGCATCGTATTGTCAAATGTTTTAACATTGAGCAATCGAGGAGAGACCAACAGACAAAGATGGTGAAGTGATGGGCAGGGAAAGATACTGGTGTTAAGTGAGGGGGATGCCTCAATGGGGATTAATTATATAAGCATTTGGTCTGCAAGTGAATGTTCTTATATTATGGTAACTTCTGCTGTCCTAGGCAATCTTATAATTACAGGGACTCAGAAAATAAATCATTGCATAATGAGGATCCTTTCAGCTACTACTCAAGTCTTCATAACAAGCATTAGCGAGGCTTACATATTTTATTTTATTCCCCAAGAATATGCATAATAAATCCAAGAAGAGGACAAGAAACTGGTGTGCTTGGCTGCAGATAATTTATTTAGTTTGAACAGTAAAATACACTGTGCTTTCAAAAAGTTATGAATCTATAATATCCCTCCCTTTTAAAAATATAGAGTCAAGTTAGCACTCTATCTGAACTAAATTATCTTTGTTTAACACTGGGTCTGTCACAGTAAGGATGAAATTCTTTCCCTGACCTAAGAACTCTTTCCTAACTCCCCAGCTCCAGGGGCTCCAGCCGCACTAGCCTTCCTTTGGCCTTTCAATGAGTCACATTCTGTCCCATATAATGTCCTTTTCACATGCTGCTTCCTCCCTTCTATTCCTTTCTTTAATAAGTCCTACATTCCTCTGATCTTGGTTCAAATGTCACTCCTGAGCAAAGCCTTCTTGGATCACCATCTGGGCACGATGAGGGTCCTCAACAGCCCTCCATAGCACTACTCACTTCTCTGCGGCATTGTCTCTCTTGCCATCTTACTTTTATCCATGTGATTAGCTGACTAATGTCTATCTTCCTTCCAAAACTTGAGAATCCATGACAGCAAAGATCATTTGTGGTTTCACTCACCACCGCATCCCTGGTGCCCAGCATGAGTGGAGCTGATGAATGCATCTCTAGGCAGGTTGTACAACCTCACAGAGATTCATTTATTTTATCTAATGATAATTATTACAGTCCTAACAGCAATGACAATAACAGTAATAATCATAATAGCAGCTGTCATTGGTCAAGTGCTCACTACACTCCAGGCTCTATTCTATGCTGTTTACGTGTACTGTTTTCCCAAAATGGCCGCTGCAATATACCTTCGCTTGCACCATCTTCTACACTGCATCACTGACATCCTTCCCATCAAATGGTGGTCTATATCCCCTTCCCTTGAAGCTCAGTGGACACTTGTGACTGCCTTGACCAACAGAATCTGACAAAAGTGATGCTGTGTGTGCTATAAAGGCATTACAGCTTTCACTGTCTCTCTTTCTCTCTCGAGATGCTGATCTTGGGACCCAGCCACCAAGTTGCAAGCAAGCACCGACCACATGGGGAAGCTACATGTAGATGCTTCAGCTGACAACTCCAGCTGGGGTTCCCAACATCAACTGCCAAACATGTGCAAGACTGCAAGATGAGTCCAAGCTCAGCTGCCATCTCACTGCAGCTGCACTCAAGACCCTGAGCAAGAAACACCTTAGTGAGCCCAGCCGACCTCTAGAACAGAGGGAAATAATGGCTGTTGGGATTTTTTAAGCAGGCACGGATAAGGGCAATACTTTATCAGCCTTGCAATCCTCACATCAACCCCCCTGCGGTAGGTGTTACTATTATCCTACTTCACAAATGAGGAAACCAAACCACAGAGCAATAAAGTAACCTTCCCAAGGACACACCATTTCTAAGCAATGGAATCAGGATTTGACCCCAGGCGCTGGCCTGAGATCATGCCCTTAAACACCGCAACAGACCCATCTGAAGTGTCTGACAATCTCCAACTATGGCCCGTGTACTACCCGTAAGAGAATCCCTTGAGGAGCTTGCTAAAGGAAGATGTCAATGTTAAGATGTGTAAGTGTTTCACGAACACCTAATACTCACTACTCTCCCCTTAATAAAGGGACAGATGTCTTCATAGGTGTTAAGAAAAAAGTATAATCCAGGTAGAATTTAGTAATACTTTTATTTTCAGTTGGTTCATTCTGATAGAATGGAGCCCTCGTGCCCTTATTCTAAGTATCCTTTTTGTAATACTTAAATATTCCTTCCTGGTAAAAGCAGAGTCCCCATTCTACATAAAGCAATCTATAAATCTATGAATAACCTTTACAGACCATGACTTTGCCAGGAGCTTTTCTCTTCCCAAGTAGCTTTGCATTCTTGGTCCTACATATATTACTGTGCTTGACTAGCCACTCACATGCTGACATCTGTCTATGGACAATCTTGGTTTTTCTCTGGCCCATGGAAACACTGTTGTGTCGGAATCACCTTAGGCCAGGTTCAGGTTCACTCGTCTCTGGGCCAGGCATTACCTGCAATCTCTCAATGATATTCCGGTAGTCTCTAGAAGCCGCCAGAACAGAGTCTCTGCGAGCTGCATTGCGGGCAGTCAGCCGCCAGTTCATGGCAGTTTTCTGTACGATGTTGTGGGACTTCAGGAAGAGGTTGTTGACTTGGCTGTCCAGGTCCACAGGAATAGCAATGGCCCGGCTCTTGGCTACACAGAAGAAAGATGACTCATGAGTCTCCAACTTGCATGGGAGATACCCCAAAGACAGACTTAACACCCTCATCACCCCTCAGGCAGATTTCTCCATGCCCATATATGTCACTTGCATGGCACCGAATGTGCAAGTTGAGGAGCTCAAATGAACTTGATTTTCAGTGTGAATTCTGGGGGGCAGTAGCTCTGAGGTATGTAAACATGCTCTAAGGTCAAAGTTCAGGCAAGTCAAAGTTAAACTTCAATGGGTTTCCTCAATGACTGGCATCTTAAGATCTCCCATGTGTTCATATATTTTAAGAATTATCCAGATAGGGAATTCATTTGGCCAAAAAACTATTTTTCCAAAAATTTTCTCTCAGTGGTATTCTATACAACAATCTACAACATGCCAGTTTAAGCCAAACATAATGCAAAAGATGACATTTACAATAACATAAGCTACTCTTTCCATTTAAGCTCTTCTCTTCCCCTCTTAAACTCCAGTCTAATCATGAGAAAAGGAACAATCTAGCCCACAGGGGGGGACATTCTACACCCGACCAGCACTCTTCAAGACTGTTAATGTCATAAAAAACAAGGAGAGTCTGAGGCACTATTGCAGCTCAGAGGGTCGACTGCAGAGGCATCACAACTAAATGCAGCCTTGGAGCCTAGACTGAATCCTGAAACAGATAAAGGATGTCAATGGAAAAAGTGGTGCCAAGTCTGGAGTTTAGTTCATAGCAATGGGCCAATATCAGTTTTGTAGTTTTGACAAAAATACCCTGTGTTGTAAGATGTTGACTGCAGGGGAAACCGGGAGAGGGGCATATGGCAACTCTGTGTGTTATCCTGGCAAATTTCCTCTAAGTCTAAAATTAATGCAAAATAAAAAGTTTAATTAAAAAAGGAAAATAACTAAGACCAACAATTCTTTTTTTTCCCATATGGAAAAATCCAACAACCTCCAAAAAACAAGACGACTTCCTGTCTTCAATGCTTCATAAGACCAGAAGCAAAGAAGGTGCCATATTACCTGTATCTAATTGTAAAAACGCCAGCACCCTGGAAGAAGCAATATGAGAAGCAATTGTTTACATCCAATTAAAAAAAGAAAAAAACAACCAAACCACACAGTGTGGGGAAAGGAACCTTCAGCCAGCCAACAAATTTCTAACACTTTAATAAAAGCAAGTGAGAAATTTGGGGAGAAAATACGAATACTATAAAAATAAAAAGCAGGATGCACAGTGTACATTCGGCTAGAAATAATGTGCCTTGGATACTCCCTTTTGAAGATAAACCATGAAAATAGTGAACTTTGGTATGGTTTTATTCAGGAAGGGTTATGCCCCATGGAGCACATGTCTGAATTCCTGGGGTGCTGTGCTGTTCTCATGCTCCGCCACTTCACAGACATCACCTCCCTCGGTCTTTTCTCATCAATGCCAAGCCAGTTAAAACATTTCATCTCCCTGATGGGCGGTGGGCTGGTCAATTGGGCAACCTGACCAAATTTTACTCAACAACTTCGTAATGCGTGAACCTATATGGGCAGAGTGGCAAGTTTTGGGGGTACTGTCTCAGAGCCTAGGTTCTGAGATATCATATCATGAACCTATAACGTACACACTTTCGAAAGCCTCATCTCTTATTGTGAAATAGCGCTCTATAAATAATAAAAAGACACCAACACCTACCACATGAGAGTCAAGGAAATCAGGATGGGAGGACTGAAATCAGGGAAGTAACCTTAATAAACACCATCTGTATTTGCTGGACAGCTACTCAATAGTGCTAAGAACCCCACCCGCCTCTTCTGCTGCCCATCTGCAGGGATCTTAAATAGCTACTATGAGGAGATAACTCTTAAATTTAGGCAGGAAGATGAACCCCTTGCTTAACATTTACGAAGGGGAACAGGGCCAAGGAAGAGAGTTTGATTAAGTCAGGGTGAAAGGAGCAGTAATTTTCATGACTTCCAGGGTGACATGTGAGGGTGGGGAGGAGAGAAGGGAGCACTATTTATCACTGAGAGGCAAAAGGGATCAGGGTACCATTTCTGAGAAAGGATGTTCCTTGGGATTGGACGTGTGCTTCACAGGAGGAAAAGTTTGCCTAGGGTCAAATACACTTACGGGAGTAAACAAATTTGTTTCTTGAATGAGAGACTTCACAGAGCCTTGGATTAGTTTGTGCGCACTGTGACTTCCCAAGAGTTGCTAACATTGCACCATGGACTCTTATTTTTCAGAGCCTAGCTTTCTTTGGGACTTACTGGCCCTTAACTTTAGGAGATGCTGGCTTGGTAGATGAAAGCAAGGGTTAGCAATCAAAAAGACCTCCATTCCAGTTCTGCCTCTGTAACCTCTTGAGTGCAGAACTTCAGAAGAGAAGAACAAGTGCTCAAGAAACGGCCGTCTTGATTACTGTCAGGCAATTCACTTTCATCGCGTTCAATCCAAACGGCACTGATATCTTACCTACGTCAGAGAGCACCCGAATACAGCTCTCCACAGAGGCTTTTTGGCTCGGCATTAACCAGTTGCAGTGGTAAACCCTGAACACACCTTGCAGCAGTTGCACAAAGACAGGCTGGCGAGTCTGCAAGGAAGAGAGGCCAAGAGACAGGCGGTATGACTTTTCTGTAGATCACTGATAGGCTGATCAGAAACAGACATTGCACTGAACTGTGGGTTAATGGTAATGGACCCTTTGCAAGAGTGGGAAGGGGTGACCAGTTATAAGCAGGATTCTAGAAGCTGCCTAGCCCAAGGAAGAAAAAATCAGAAGCATCTTACAACATCTACAAACTTGATGCCATCCAAGTCTGACCAGAAGGATAAATAGTGGCATCAACGTCTGAAAACTGGTATTCTTGTCAGGTTACCAACTGGCTACATGACTTCAGGCAAATGACCTCACCTCTCTGAGCTTTCACTTCATCCAATATATAAAATAAGTGGATTGTGGCAGATCGACCCAAAGTTCTTTGCAGACATTATTTCCTATAAGCAGAACCTCTATATTTAATCAGCAAAAACAAACTGATGGGTGGATCTTACCAAGAATGCATACTTATTTCTAGCAGTGTGTCAATGATATAAACAGAGGACAGTTCCGATGGTTACTTGTTCAAAGTATTCATTTTACTACAGATGAGTTAACTGTATGGTAGGATCTATTCCTATGACTGTATAAATCTGTACTCTTTTTAAAATAAGAGAACTCCAACATTTACTTCCTCAGTTTGACAGTGATTTCCGAATGCATGTCAAAGTTATAATTATGGTCTCTGTCCAAAGCTACCCGACTCAGGGTAGCTTTAACCTGCAAGGCAAACACTCCTGTGTACAGTGAGCTACTCCACAGGTTTTTAGTTTGGGGGAAGAAGACTGGCATAGTCCCTCCAAAACACAGTGGGAGTTACTAAAGCAAAGAAAAAAAGTATTGAAAAACTCTAGAGAGGTTTCTGAGATGGAAGAAATACAATGCAAAGTGCTGGGGTGGGCGGGAAGGAACTCTAGTAGAAGAAAATACAACAGGTTAATAAAAATTCAGAGCCTCTTCTATGAACGCTGTTCGGGTAACTTACTAAGTGCCACGTATTTCAAGGGAAAGTTCTTCTAGAACCTCAACTAACAATCCTGTGGCAAACAAACTGCCTTAATGCTATAAATACAAACCAGAGGCCCAGAAAGGTTACAAGAAAGTACACAGAGGGTTTGGCAGAGCACGGAGTCGCCTTCAGGGCTCTCTGACGCCGACAGCTTGCGCTCTTTCCACCCAGTTCACCTGCAAACCAGGATCTCATTGCTTTCTTCAGCAAGTACTTTCTGTTCTATACCTCACAGCCACCCAAGACCGCAAAGTGCCTGCTAACAGAGGACAGGATCATAGAGGCCTGAGAAATTGGCTGAGAGACCCTGACACTAAGCTCCCGAGCACAAGGGTTCCAATGAGAGAAGCCATGTATGGAGAACACTTCCCACATGCCAAGGGCTAAGTGCTCTCTGCCTCTATCACTGAACCCTCACCATGACATGAGCAAGTAAACAGTGGTATTATCATTCGCCCTGCTGGCTCGTATGTGCTAGAATTGGGATGAGAACCCAACATCCAAACTCAAAGAAAGAAGTATCCTTTGACTAAATTAATTCAACTGAACCAATATTTGTTAGGCCTCTGCTCTGTTCCCATCTGACCCCTGGATAAACAAAAGATGAATAAACTGGCCAGGGTAGCTGCCTCCTAATTACCCATTCCAATGGGCAACCTGGGGGCATCAGCTCATTTGACCTCTTGGACTAAAGAACACGGCTGCCCATCACCTTCTACATAAAGTCCTCCCTTTTCTTAGATCCTGAAGCCCCGCTTGCTCCTTGAATCCCAACCTGCGTGCCGTGCCGGAGAAACTGAAGAACCCTCCTCTGGCCTCTTCTGCATCTTGTATTTAACTATTCGTGCTCCGCCCAGTCCCCTCTAGCGAACCGCTTCATTCTCCGGGCCACTACTTCCATCAGCGAATGTTTATATTTGCATTCCACTGCTCCACTGTCCTGAGTCTCACAGGTGCATTTACTTATTCAATGAGTTAGCAACTAGCAGGTTCCAAGCACAAAGTGAGGCACAGGGACAGAGCAGTATCGCAGACAACCGTGCACCGAAGGCATAACCACACCCTTCTTACGGTAGCTTACAGTCTAGCAGGGAAAAGCACAACCGCCTATTTACTGAGCACCTTCTATGTGCCAGGCATTATGCTAAATGTTTCATAAACAGTATTGTGAGTGCTCACAATAACCTGCAAGGTTGATACTACAACCCTGTTTCAAATGTAAGCATAGAGGTTCTGAAGTTCAGTGACCAAGGCAAGTTCACAGAGCTGGTAAGGGGCAGAGTGAGGATTTGAAACCAGCTTTATCCTGCTCTAAAGCCTCCAAAATTCTGTTCTTCCTCCCTGGATCCCACTGGTCTAGTTGCTTCCTGGACATTCCACTGGCAACATAAATGCAACACAGCCAAACCCAAGTTCACCATTTTCCTTCCTCCCATGTTTGGGTTGAATGAAAGGAAGGAAGGAAACAAACAAACAAACAAGGAAGGAAGCCAGGAAGGAGGTAAAAATCTAGCTGGGGAAATGAGGCATACGCTTTTCAGCATATAAACAAAATAAAACAGGCTATGAGAGCTCCAAAAATAGTATTCCTTGAAAACAAATGCTCTAGAAATTCATAAGCTACCCCTTAAAAAACAAAGCTAAAACCACTTTGGACTTTGTATTCTAAGTATATATAGACAACCTGGGTCTCGCTAGGAACTTGGAACATTTATATTGAAGATTCATCTCTCTGACAATTCTGGCTTCTTAGGTGGTCCAAAAATTGGCTTCAGAGTAAGGCAATATGAGGAGAGAGGAGTGACCAAGACGGAAAACCAAAACCCAAGTTCCTGTTTAATGGTTTTCCAATTAATTTGATTGATTTACTTTGACATTTCGGCTTTGCAATACTGTTTCATAATCTATAAGAATATGGGCATTGCTGTGGTGATTGTCACTTTAAATTACAAAAGAAGCAAGTCCAATTTTAGTAACCAAAGCAGCTCTCCTAGCTGGCTCTCCACGGGAAAAGCACTTGGTGAAGGAGCACTTTCTGGTCTCTAGAAACTCAAGTGCTTGGGATCTAACCAGTTTCTGCTCCCCAATTACTCAAGAATACATACAGACATTTGAAAGGCAGCCTTCTAACTTTGTGATACTTTAGCTTAACTTCCAGCTTTCATCGTTATTTCTAACTAAACAGAAGTGCCAAGGAAAGTATCTCACTAAAAACTCCATAATTCAAGTTTTTGAGTCAGAAAGAAGTAGGCTGAAATCATGGTTATGCCACCTAATGGCTGTGACCCTACTGAGGATTGTAATTAAACTTTCTGAGCCTCAGTTTCCTCAGCTGCAAAATGGGAATAGTATCATCTACCTCACAGGCTGTATTAGGCTTTTATGAACTCTTTGCATGTTAATGAAATAGAACAGTATGTAACTAACACACCAGGGAGTATTATACTGACCATGAATCACCCTTCCCTTGGAGAATTTACCTTCGTTAGGATTATCTTTTGTGGCCCAACAACCCTGGGCCACCCATCAACCCCAGGACAGCCTCTACCTCTTTCCATGACAAGGAGAGTTAATATTTCTCTTCTGACCACTGGAGACCAAGACCAGCTTTCACCCTCCAGTAAGACTCCCACAGCAGTTGACCCAGACATAAGTTATCAAAAGAAGAATGAGCTTTTCCACGTCAAAGAATGACATCATCTCCCAGATCCACGGATTCCTACCTTCGAAACTGGGAGTACAGTGGGAATCCCGCTGCAGGCCGCTGCAGCGCTCAGTCCCAGCAGCACCACGCACGGAGGCGAGCACATACCCGTGGAACCGGGCCACACGGCAGCCCCGCCGCCACGGCTGAACGACTTCTCACGCTAGCCCCGCGCCACCTCGGGGGAACTCTAGGCTCACACTTGGGAGTTAGAATTGAGATCTCCAAATGCATTTTTAAAAAGTGCTAATAACATGCTAGCACCTGTCTGAAAGCTGCTTCTCCTTCTTCTAAGATTGGAGGAGAGGAATCAGTAAGATTGAAAGGGGAGGAAAAGGCATCTTAACGAGAAAAAAATCAACAACCAATAGAATCATCTGGGGTAGAAAAACATTCTCAGGTGCTTCTTTAGCCAAAGGACCCTCCAGAGAAAGAAAAGCATCTTGTCTGAACGCCTTGCAGAATGGCTCACGTACAGCTGCTCACTGCCAAACCCGGCCAACGGCCACTGCCCAAGTGCAGCGTGAATGCCCTGCGCCTGCGTCTGTGTTCCTTACCTGCAGCGTCGTGCTCTGGTCTGAGAAGGGAGAACTGAAGAAGGTAGTAACGATACTCATGACAATTTCAGTAACGTACTTCTCCAAAATTGAGTCTGCGTGTTTCCTGTCACTGGTGTTGTTACAGGCCTGCAAGGCAATTGAATGTTTCAGACATGACACCAAAACCTGCAGGTCAGTTGTAGGACTAAGAAATCTGTGAGCACTCCTGCTGATTACCCCCTTAACAAATGAAAGGTAAAGGCTTGCATGTCAATATTTCTCCCTCTCAGAAGTTACAATAATTATAATAGCAACAACAATAAATCATGCAGAAGGAGGAGCTGATCAACTTGGATATCACATGTAGACGTGCAAAACATTAAAACCAGGATGGGACCTACAGGACTATTGTTTCCAAACTCCTAGCCATCTGTGGCAAATCTAAAACCTTAAAAGGCAGCAAAAGGCATAGTAACTACACTTGTCTATACTTTCCCCTAAAAGTAAACTATCCTCCTGGTTAAGCCATTCATCTGTTGTAGGCCATGGTTTCCTAATCCATACAATCAAGAGAATCAAATACACCAGTGAGGTCCATTGTCCGTGATATTCTCTAAATCTACAACACTCTCTCATTCAATAAAAACGTTAATAGAGAGTTGTCAAATCCCTATGTTGTACAGCGGAACTGATGTAACATTGTATGCCAACTATACTTCAACTTTTAAAAGTTAGTGACACGCAATGCTGTTGAAAGTAGTGGGCTGTGAGTCAGAGTCATGGACTCTAAGTTTTGTTTTGTTTTTTCTTCTTAAAGATTTTTTATTTATTTGACAGAGATACAGCGAGAGAGGGAACACAAGCAGGGGAAGTGGGAGAGGAAGAAGCAGGCTCCCAGTGGAACAGGGAGCCCGATGTGGCGCTCGATCCCAGGACCCTGGGATCATGACCTGAGCCGAAGGCAGATGCTTAATGACAGAGCCACCCAGGCGCCCCCATGGACTCTAAGTTTTGGGGTGAGGAGAGACTTCAGATTTTAATTGCATTCTACTTAATTTTGCGCTAAAATAAGACTAGACATTTAGAGGGAAAGGTTTAGAAAATACTTTTTTAAAAATCAAGTTTTTATTACCAAATTCATTAGTCCTACAGTTTGAGACATTAACATTGCTTATCATAAAAATTTATGAAGGGCAAAAAAGAATCAAGTTTTATTAACTAACCACCATGTTCTAAGCTTAATGCTGAGCAGTTTGTAGACAAATTCAAAGAATGAAATTAGCAACTGATTTTACATTTCTGAATAATGTAATGTAAAGGTCAGCAAAGTTAAGGGTTGGTGGCTGCTTTTATAAATAAAGTTTTATTGGAATGCAGCCATGCCCACATGATTACATATTGTCATGGTTGCTTTCAAACTACCAGGGCAGAGTTGAATAGTTGTGACAGAGACAAGATGGCCCACAAAGCTGAACAAAGTTAATATCTGGTCCTTTACAGAAAACTTTGCTTAGCCCCCATTAAAAAAAAGAAAACACAAAACAAAGCAGGGATGCCTGGGTGGATCGGTCAGTTAAGCCTCTGACTCTTGATCTCAGCTTAGGTCATGAGTTCAAGTCCCACATTGGGCTCCACACTGGGTGTAGAGCCTACTTAAAAAAAATAAGACAAAATAAAATAAAAATAAAACAGGTCTTCCATCCCAATCTCTAAAAAAACCCTAGATTTATGGGATTAAAAGATTAGGAGGAATTTGAGATTTAAAAAACATATATATGTCTGTGATACCAATACCTGAGTATTATTAAATAAACTAGATTAGGAAGAAAACAAGTTCTTGTAGGTTCCTTGTCTTACACTGGTGACTGTACCATCAAGCAGACATTATCACAGTCTAGGACTCTACAATTCACGTTTCTTTTTAACACGTTTCCAAAATTAATATTCATTTTACAATTATTCTCTCTTGGTTACTGGCACCCCTCCCCCAAATCCACCACCACAAAACTCCTAGTGGATCTATGGTGTGCCCTGTTAGGTGGTAAGTCTTGCAGCCTTAGGATCAATGGTAAGCTTGAAGCAAAACTGAATCAAGAGTATGAAGCCCAGCCCAACGGCTGGGTTAGGAAAGCAGATGCAAACACCAGACTGAAGGAGATTTGAAATGCTTAAGCTCAGGAAGGTGTCCTTCAAGGAGAAATACCATCAAGGAAAAGAAAACTTTTAAATGTGATTTTAATATGTCTCAGATTATTATTCACAGATCAATCCATAAAGGATGAAATGAAAAACAGAAATAATCCATCTTCCCTGACACATGATGTATAAATCTATTCTCATCTGGGAGTAAAAGGTAGAAAGAAATGAGACACATGCGAGGATAAGAGCCATATTTGCCTCCCTGTGCCGCACATTAACAAGTTGAAATTATGCAGATATTTCCCTTATTCCTGCATAAAGATGTCCAGACACACACGTACATACACACTTCCACTCGACCGCTCAGTTCCAGAAAGCCTTACCCTGCAGATGTCCACAAGGAAATTCTCAAACAATTTCCACATATGATTGCTGGTGTAAATCTCCTTCATTTCCACCTCAGTATCCACATAGCAGTGATTGAGGAAGTTAATGTATGCAATTTTAACCTGAGGACAGAAACAGACTTTTCTGAAAAACCGATTTGGTATACATGGAATAAGAGAAATGAAAACCAAAACTATGTCAGAACATGATTTTCGGGGCGCCTGGGTGGCACAGCGGTTAAGCGTCTGCCTTTGGCTCAGGGCGTGATCCCGGCGTTACGGGATCGAGCCCCACATCAGGCTCTTCTGCTATGAGCCTGTTTCTTCCTCTCCCACTTCCCCTGCTTGTGTTCCCTCTCTCGCTGGCTGTCTCTATCTCTGTCAAATAAATAAATAAAATCTTTAAAAAAAAAAAAAAAGAACATGATTTTCACCTATCAGATGAATGAGTCCAAAAGTCTGAGAAAGTGCTGTGTGGACAAGGCTGTGAGAAAAATGCAATCTTGTCTCTTCCTCCTTCGTTAGAATCACCAGTTAGTATTGTCTTATTATATTCACATAAGCCAGTTGCACAGCCATGCAGGGCAGTTACAGTACATCCGTACAATAAAATTTTTATATAACTATAAAAAAGGAATGTGCAATCTCTTTATGGACTGATGTGAAAAGAGGAAAAGTATACCCAGGATGTCACCNGTGTTCCCTTTTTGGTTTAAAAAAAAAAAAAAAAAAAAAAAAAAAAAAGGAGGCAGTTGGGGAATGAAGAATATTTACATATTTACATATGTTCTTGTACATTGTCTAGAATTCTGACTTTTTGTGGAGTGGGAGGGGACAGATTAGGAGGCTTCTCATAGTTTACTCCTTTACAGTCTTTGCTATTTGAACTTTTCAAAATGTATTAACTTTTCAAAAAAATCGTCTAAAAACATAATAGTATATATATGTGATACATACTACATATGCTATATAAAAAATATGTATATTTAGTTAAGATATAAATAGTATGTATTCTAAAAATACAAAGGCAAACTATATTCCAAATGACCCACTGTTTTTGTTGTTGTTTTTGTTACTAGCCAACATATCTGAACAAGAAAACAGGCAGCTTGGAAGGAATCATTTCCAAAATCTTACAGGTATTTACTATGGGTGGTGGAATTACAGATTATTTTGATTTGCCTACTGCTTGCCTGTAGTTCCTCAGTATTTTATAATTGTCATTCATTATTTTTACAATGCAAATTCTCATTTTAAAGAATAAACTTGCAGAACAGGTCTTACGTGCACATGAACCTTATCTCAACCCATTCCATCTCAGTTTTCAGACATTCATTCAAAGGAAATTCAAAAGCCCTCTTTGCCCAACAGTCTGAATTATTAGTTTCCAAGAATGAAGCATAGCAGCAGATTTCCAAGGTTCTCAAGGAGAGAGCAGTTAAGACTAACACTGTCCCCCCCGCCCCCCGCCGACGATCTTCATGCACAAAATCGGCATTTGAGAAAATGTTTCCACCAACTGAGATCTCACTGTGAAATGAGCTGCAGGTCTCAGCACTGTGAGGTCTCCTGTGGGCTGGCCACAACTCCACACGCCACGTGCAGAGGCATGAGAAAGGCTCGCTCACCTCGGGGATGCAGTCCTCGTGGGTCACGACGCGGACAATGTCATCCAGTGGGAGCAGAGAGTTGCACTTTATCTCTGTGTAGACGTTCTTGCCCTCAGTGCACACGGCCAAGAGCTCCACCAGGTGGATGTGGTACATGAGAGGGCTGTTCTCGTCCATCCGGTCCCGCTCTGACCTCATCATTTGGATCAGGGTCTGGAAAGAGGCTCTGTCGTTGTAGAACACTAGGACGTCCTCTCCCGAATTAACCAGCTATAAAAAGAACAGGGCTTGTTTATATTACAAGCTTGCGGAGGTGGGGACACCATTTAAAAAATATCTACTGACAGAGAAAGAGAGATGTTCTGTCAGCATTTGCTTTCCAAAACCAGTCTCACCTATATTACTAAATTCATCTAAATTTCATTCATTTCTATTAATCAACAACTGAAAATCTTCAGCAGAATTTTAATCGACAGATACAGGGGTATCTCAGTGGCCTTAATAAACTATCAAGGGAAGAGAAAGTCTGCAGACCAACATTCATGTATCAAGTGGAAATGTAGATTGCAAGCTTGCACTTGGATTTCCAAACCTAATATGTAGGCTATGATTTTTCTTTTTAAAAATGTTTCCATTTTTTTATGCTTGAAAAGTATAAAAGAGGGGATACCCTCTTACAACTCTTTCACATACTGCCTTCTCTCTTCAAAATTACCAATTATCCACTTCTCACTAAGATACGCCTTCCTTTCAATACTCGTCAAAAAATCAAGGCATTCCTACTTATAACTTGTCTCCAGGACAGTGTGGGACTTCTCATAAATCTACTTAAGAGTAAATCAGTTTTAGCCACTGCAAGAAATACAGAAGAGCCAAAAAGGGATGGCACAGAAGTCAAAATAAATATAGTCAATAATATTTGCATAATAACATCTCAGCTTTATAAGCTCTAATTAGGTGCCAGATACCATGATAAACACCCCACGAGGATTACCTAACCTCACTGTGCCTCAGTTATGATTGTAAAACTGAGGACAAAGATGATACCTAACTCATGATGCTGTGTCATGTAGATTAAATAAATGATTATATGTAAATTGCTTAGAACCGTGACTAGGGTATGGCAGGCTTCCGATAAATGTTAGCTATTATTGTCACCATTATTTCACTGAGTCGGCATGTCAGCTTCTCAGCGGAATACCACGGTGCCTTCATTTTATAGGAAGGCACGCTGAGGGTTGGGGAAGTCATCAGGTCACACTGCCTGTAAAGTAGCGTAGCCTACATTCACAGCCCAGGAAGTCAATTCTTTCAATTACACGACACTACCTTCCGCTGGAATCCTATGTTTTTTATTAGATGGGATTATAAATCCAAGTGTTAGGTGGATTTACTTGAGGTTTCATTTTTTCAACAGATGGAAAGATTCAACTGAGTAGATTTGAATCACAGGTGTGGTAGAGGGCCTTCCTGGTCAGACAGCATCCCATGGGGGCACTGACTTCCCACAGAGAACCCAGTGGGCCTTTGCCCCAGTTCCACTGACCAGCTTCTTCCCATGAATCAGCAAGCAACAATTTTTCTAGCTAGTTAAGTGAATAATTAAGGAAAAGGTCATATAATCCACAGGAAGGTAGGCTGTTCTGGCTCACTAGTTTCTATCTACACTTAATCTCTATTCATTGTAATTTGGGGTCAATATTCCTATTTTTTCCCCCCTCTCAGAAGAATCTGAGCCAAACTGCCTTAAAATAAATAGATTCACTGCTATGAAAAATCTGATCAGACTCTCACCTATATATACAATTTAAGCTCACACACACACTCTCTCTCACACAAGCCACAATTCGTTTTGTTTGTTTATGTGGCTCCAGGAGAAGGTGTCAGTTCGTACAGTTAGCAATAATTTAAAAATTTGTATGGAACACGAGATGAAGGTATATAGAAATAAACAGCTGTCACCTCAGCCATGACCATGTCTTGGCACTTTTTGATGAATTTCCCTTCTGCCTTGACGATTGTCTGTAAGAATTTTATGTACTGGACGTTTCGACCGTGAGTCTCGATGCAGTGAACAAAGTGCTGGACAACCCGCTCATTGATCTCACTGCAGAGCTGGAAATTGTTCATGAAGATGTGCTGCATGGTGACCGCCTCCAGGATCTGGCACAAGAGTGAAGGCAGGAGCACAGGGAAATGGTCAAAAGGCGGCTGGAGCAGAGTACAATGTGAGAAAGAGAGTCTACCAAAGCACGCAGAGAGAAGCATTTAAACCCACGAAGAGCCCTTTCTCCTCTCTCACTTCTGTACTGCCTTCTTTTTCAATCATGATAAACACACGGAAAGGGAAACAAATCACTAGACTTCAGCTCAATGAACTACACAGGAAACCCCAGCACCCAGATCAAGAAACGAAATGCCTCACCACCCACTTTAACTCGTTTTGATTTCTGCAACCACAGATTCCTTTTGCCCACTGTTGAGCCTCATGTACTCTCTCCTGTCTGGTTTCTTTTGCTCAATAGTACATTTGCGGGGCTGTCAACTTGTTGTTGCGTGTATCAGTACTTTGTTCGCGGTCACTGCTATGTATATTTCATGGCACGAATAAACCACAATGTGCTTATCTATTCTATTGCTGATGGGCATTTGGGGGTGTATCTGGTTTTAATGGCAAGTAGTAACACTAGTCTCAGCACAAATAGTGCTGCTCTGAGCATTTCTGAACGTGTCTTCTGCTAAACTTTAATATACTTGCATTTCTGTTGGGTTTACACCCAAGAGTGGAATTGCTGTGTTGCGAAGTATAAACATTTGGCTTGAGAAAGTACTTGCCAACAGCTTTCAAAAGATGTTAACAACTTTCATTCTACACTAGAGCTTTTCCATACCCTTGCTGATTTACAGTGTTGTTGGTCTCTCTGGTTTTAGTCATACTTTGTTGTGCAAATCTTATTTAATTTATACTTCTTTGATGATCACCTTGTCCCATTTACTGGCTGCCTGGATTTCTTCTATGGATGATTTCATCTTAATTTTTTTTTTTGCCCATTTTTAAAAGTGGGTTGTCCTTTTCATTACTGGCTTTTTTGAGTTATATATTCTGGATAGGAGTTCTTTATTGGACACATGCAATGCAAATGTCCTCTCCTCCTCTTTGGTTTACTTCTGGGTGATCTTAATGATGTCATTTAGTGAATAGAAGTTTTTAAAGAAGTCTGGTTTATTGATATTTTCCTTTATAATTAGTCCTGTTTGTATACTGTGTAAGAAAACTTTGCTTTCCACTAGGTCATTAAGATATTTTCACGTTATCTTCTAGAAGATTTATTTTCTATTTTTTACCCAGAGTTATTAAGTGATTAAGTTTTATGGTTGGTGTGAGGTAGGTGGCTTTAAACTTTTTATCTTTTGTCTTTTCCTTCCCCATACAAATAACAAAGAGGGAGTATTACCCCTTAGCCTATCAACCCTTCTCCTCCAAAGCTCTAGTGGACTAATGAATGTGTGAGTGTGCGTGTATTTACAAGGATGTCCTTTGTAGAATTATTTACAAAACCAACAATTAGACATCGCCTAGATGTCTACTAATATGAGAATGGTTTTTAAAAAGTTACAGCCATACTATGGAACACCATGTAGCCGTCACAAATTCTCATCAAAAGAGCAAAAACTTTATATATCTGTGACTTGCAAAGACAGCCATAATGCATTAAGTGAAAAAAGCATAATGTAAAATAAAGTGTAGAGTATGTCACCATTTTTCTTTAAAAAAAAATACAGAATACATACTTTGAAAACATATCTGACAAACTAAAATATAACAGTTATGTTTTATATGAATATATATTTGTATGTATCTAATGTATTATATATTATATTATGTACACAGAAAACTTTACGCATGACCTCAGGAGGATGTGGCTGGAGAGTGAGAATCAGCAACTCTCTAGGGCTAAAATAGGATGTAATAAAGAATGTTAAGAAAAAATATAAATATATCTTACCTTGCCCTACTACCTCCTCCCTTTCCCCGCCTTCTCCTCTAAAATGATGGGGAGTATTTACGTCCTCCTGAGAGTTGGTCCTACTGCTCCCCTTGGAATGAATGTTGCATGATAAGTCCCCGTGGTCACAACAGCAAAAGAACAAGCTGTTCCTCTTACTGCTTCATGCCCTCCCCTCACAGAGTTCCAGATAGGCTTGAAGTCTTACCCCTGGGTTGAGAAACAGGTTTATATGCTTGTGTAGCAAGGCTTGATTCTGCTGGTTGCCTGCACAGAAATTCTGCAGGAATTCATGAGCCAGCCTCATTATCTCCTGCATCTTGGTATCTTCAGCCTGTGTGGGTGGAGGTAGATGAAAAATAGGTTGAAACCAGGGCTATGCTGTGGACAAGAGAAGGTCAACAGGTGACAGCACCTATCTCTAGGCCAGGAGACCCAGTTCTATGACACGTCCATCACCTGCCTAGTGGGGTTCTGGAGGTGCTTGCTGAGGGCCTGTCGTGTGAAAATACTGGGGTGCTATATTGCTGACACTGCAAAGAAGTCAGTAAGTTATTCAATTGTCTTATATTCTCTTCCACTAGCTGTGGGCAGATACAAAAAGAATTTATTCGGGAAAAATGCAATACAGAGTAGAAGCTGAGAGGAAGCCTCTGGATTCCCCTTTCTACCAATGGCCCAAATTTCTGAACCCCCCATTTCTGAGAACAGAGTGACAGCAGAGCAGAGGCTGACTGCATCACTGGTGCTGAGCCCACACCCCCCAGCTCTCGGGCTCACCTTTTTTTTAATCTGCCTAACGTATGTATACATTAGCTTTTGGCAGGAGATAACATGTTAGAGTAGAAATCTCTTTATTTTTTTTATTTTTATTTATTTTTTATTTTTTTTTAAGATTTTTTATTTATTCATTCAACAGAGAGAGAGAGAGAGAGAGACAGTCAGCGAGAGAGGGAACACAAGCAGAGGGAGCAGGAGAGGAAGAAGCAGGCTCCCAGCGGAAGAGCCTGACATGGGGCTTGATCCCAGAACGCCGGGATCACGCCCTGAGCCAAAGGCAGACGCTTAACGTCTGAGACACCCAGGCGCCCCTTTACTTTTATTTTTTAATAAATTTTTTTATTATATTATGTTAGTCACCATACAGCACATCCCTAGTTTTTGATGTAAAGTTCCATAATTCATAACTTGCATATAACACCCACTGCACCATGCAATACGTGCCCTCCTTAATACCCATCACCAGCCTATCCCATTCCTCCACCCCCCTCCCCTCTGAAGCCCAGTTTCCCAGAGTCCATAGTCTCTCATGCTTCATTCCCCCTTCTGTTTACCCCCCCTTTCTTCTTCCCTTTCTTCTCCTACTGATCTTCCTACTTCTTATGTTCCATAAATGAGTGATCTCTTTAGATTATAAATTTGGGCAAATATACCTGCTGCAATCCTTTTCTTGTCACCTCAGCCTCAGCATTTAACCCAAAAGTTAGTTTTCCCATCTGCAAAATGGGAATAATACCTGCCCCAGGCATTTGACACAGCTGGTTATGTGACTCTCATTTCCTACAGTAAAAACACATACTGAGTGTTTGTACAGTGTTAGATGCCCTATGAGAAGACAGTTGATTAAACCCTACTGCCATTTTACCCAATTCTAAACAAACAAACCTTTAATACACTAAAAATGAAAGGAGAATGAAATGGAAGCATCTCTCCTATTCGTTTAGCCCCCGGTAACCTCCCTAAGTCTTCTCACTTATATCACCTCTTTTCAGAGGCCAGACAGCCTAGCAGTTAGGAAGCCAGGCCCCGAAACCTGACTGCTTAGTTCTTATGCCAGATCTACCACTCAGTAGCTGTGTGACGTCAGGCAAGTTATTTAACCGTGCAGGGCCTCCGTCTCCTCATCTGCAAAATGGAGGTAATGCACACTTCATATGGTTGTCATGAAGATTAAGTGACAAAATCCATGTCCAGTGCTTAGATAGTTATCACATAATCAACGTTACCTACTGGCTCTGGTCTAGACCAAGGGTCAGACAGATACTTTAGGCTTTGTGGGTAAAAAAACAAAAGAGAGGGGGCGCCTGGGTGGCTCAGCCGTTAAGCATCTGCCTTCGGCTCAGGTCATGATCCCAGGGTCCTGGGATCGAACCCCGCATTGGGCTCCCTGCTCGGCGGGAAGCCTGCTTCTTCCTCTCCCACTCCCCCTGCTTGTGTTCCCTCTCTCACTGGCTGGCTGTCTCTCTGTCAAATAAATAAATAAAATCTTAAAAAAAAAAAAGCAAAAGAGAGGACATTATGCAGGTACCACTAAGAATGTAACTGTTTAAAAATGGAACAATCATTCTTAGCTAATATGCTAATAAAAACAGGTGGTAGGCTGGATTTGGTTCATGTCTGCAGTTTGCTCACCCTGGTCTAGATAATAATCCTGGGAGAAAACAGGACACATCTGTCAGAACAGCTAACAGAAGGAATCTGGGCTACCAGTCCTAACAATCAAACACGGATGAGTACACTAATAGCAAATCCCCATACAACAGAGTATTACATTTGTCTCCCATTAACAGAGAAAGTGGCACGCCTTCCAGTTCTAATAAATCAGAGGCCTTGGGACAGAGAGACACTGCTGGGTGACAACGGTAATCTCAAACAGTTCTGCACTCCTTCACTTCTTCAGCTAAAAGAATCTGCTGGGCTCATAGAAACTAAAGACTTTATTGTTTGAAATGGATTTTTATAAGATAGGTCAGCTTTAAAGACATCACATAGGGGCGCCTGGGTGGCTCTGTCGTTAAGTGTCTGCCTTTGGCTCAGGGCGTGATCCCCACATTCTGGGATTGAGTCCCACATCAGGCTCCTCTGCTGGGAGCCTACTTCTTCCTCTCCCACTCCCCCTGCTTGTGTTCCCTCTCTCACTGGCTGTCTCTCTCTCTGTCAAATAAATAAGTAAAATCTTTTAAAAAAATTAAAAAATAAAAAATAAATAAAAAATAAAGACATCACATAACAAGAGAGTATCTGCAGGAATTCCTCCACTGTTTTCCCACACTAGGACATCTGCACTCATTCAGTAACAGACACACACACACACACACACACACACACACACACACACACACACTCTGCCACCAATTCCAACCACATCAGGTTCCCTATTCGTTACGTTAATACAACTCCACGAAGGCATGTCTTTGTTTAAGGAAACTGGTGATATTATGAGGCAGAGGTAAGGCCAGCAAACTGCTGGTTCTAGCCTAAACGTCAGCCAAGTTTGGATGACATGCACAATTATATTCATTTCAACTTAGTTAAGTCCCTGGCCTAGTAGAGGGATTAAGCTTATACTTTATTTGCAGCTATTGAAAGGCTTGACTAGCCGGAATCCCATGGTCCCCACGACTGTGGTGGTGGCCTCTGCCAAAAACTTCCCTGAGCACAGGGCAGCAGGTATGGCACACAAGACCTGGGCTCCACAACTGGGCAGAGCTGGCTCTGCTAGTGCTGCTGGGCCGTGTAGGCAAGGTATTGAACCTCTGGCACCAGCCCTCTCATCTAAAGTGGGGCTACTAAAAGTACGACCTGTCTCATGTGCTGTCTTAGGGATGAAATGAACTAGTGAATGAAAATGAGTGCAGTGCCTGGCCCCCAGCAAGCACGAGCGGTAAGCCTTCTTCAGGCAACTTGTCACCAGCAAGTTTCTCTGGCAGTCACTGGGAAACTCAAGACACAGAAGTCCCTGCCCTGGGACTCTAAACTTCCCGAAACCTCAGTCTCCTCATTTGTCAAGTGGGAACACCATGACAACTGCCCTGGATTTTGGAAGCGAATGGACGCTTTTGCAGATGTCCCGTCAGGCTGCACAGTGCCAGGCGCTATTATCCTACTTCCCTAAATTTTATCACTGTCAATGACAAACGCTGGGACAGACAGTGTCACTTCTAATGACCGAAAAGAGGACTTAGAGCCAAGTATATGATAGATCCAAATACTTGGCCAGATGTCAGCACACTACGGAGGACCTCCAAAGTGGGCGTTCCCGCGTGCGTTTAGTAACCTGTAGGGCTTACACTGCCTGAGGGTATTAGCAGAGGCCACTGTCGAGCACAAGCCCATGGCAGACAGAGCTCCGTCTATCCAACCTTGGCATCCAGCGTGGCGTGGGAGCAAGGCGAGAACCCATGGACTCTTGCTTAGAATTTTAAAACTGGAGGCAGGTTACGGGTGATTCGATTTTATGACGCTCTGTCTGTTTCATACGAGCGACCTACAAGTGCCTTGTATTCACGGTCATCCATCAGCTTCATGTCTTCACCGACGATACCAAACGGAAAGGTTTAGGGGAGCAGCAGCCACGGGGGGGAGGAGGGACCCGCTCACCTTCTCGTAGGGAATCTGCAGCAGCTCCAGCACCACGGCGTGCGCGCCCATGTTCCGCAGCAGGCGCTGCTGCTGCTTCCTGCTCTTCCTCACGGACGCGCTCTCCTGAACACAGAGCTTGCTCAGCCGAATCAGAATCTGTCCGAAAGAAAGAGCCCAAGTGTGTACCTCTGACCACCACCTCGGCTCCATGCACAGCACGGTGACAACAGCCAATGACGGTGTAGGGACGTGTGAAGTTTGCCGAGAGTCAATCCGACGTGTTCTCACCTCCCTCAGAAGAGGGGGTTGGATGTGCTAATTCACTTGACTGTGGTCACTATTTCACAGTGTATCTATCAAATTATGGCATGTCATGCTTTAGCGAGATTACAATTTTGGGGGCTCAATTATACCTCAATACCGCCAGAAAAATTTTTTTTTGAAAAAAAATGAAAGAAATCAACCTCTGAAAACTAGGAAGCAAAACTGAGAAAAAAAGCGTAGGCGCTGATTGCGGGCAGGGAGGCAGAAGTGATCACAGCATATTAAAACACCCAAAACGAGGGATACTGTAGTATCCTTATGTATTGTCCCTCAAACCGCATCTCCACGTGGCTAAGAACATGCCCTTTCAGAGTGCGCAGTGGACTAGGACTTCAACCGAAAGAGGGATGGTTTCAGAAAGATCTCCTAAAATGTCGAGGCTCAGCATCATTGCCAGGCCCTTGGGAAGAGTCTGCTCTGGGGGTAAAACCCACAAAGCTCCCAATCTCCCAACTCTGAAGCACCTTAGGCAAAGACTTCTAAAGAACTAGAGCCCTCACCGGTGGACACTATGTGCCAGACACTGAGACAGAGCCTTGACAATTGTATCCATTAATCCTTTGGTCAATTATAGACCTTCAGAAATACAGGCGCTACCTGCACTTATAAAAAGTGAGAAAACTGAGGACACACACACAAAAAAAAAAAAAGTGGCAGAAGATGATTCGGGGGCGCCTGGGTGGCACAGCGGTTAAGCGTCTGCCTTCGGCTCAGGGCGTGATCCCGGCGTTACGGGATCGAGCCCCACGTCAGGCTCCTCTGCTATGAGCCTGCTTCTTCCTCTCCCACTCCCCCNTAATCTCTGCGAGCTTCTTTCTCCCAGCGAAACTTTACATGAAGAAAAGAGCTGAAGTGTTTGCACCTTCAACTCGACTCTCACCAACTGTGGCTCCCAGGAGAATTAATAAAGAAGGAAGAAGGCGGGAGGGCCGCTTACCTCTTTTACCACCCTGTAGTTGTAGCTGCTGGTGCTCTCATGCTTTTGTGACTTGTTATTCCCCTCCTAGGAACCAAAGTAAACGTAAGTGTGGTTAGTTTGGCCCTTGGGCAATAGTGTGTTTGCTCGGGTTGGCATCAGCATTTAGGAAACGATGAGAGTTTGGCAGTTTTCCTATAGTCGTGCTGGGTTTCGGCCCAACCCATTCTGATTGACATGGTTCCACTGATGTGGGAGAGAATGGGGGGCCAGCGCGCTGAGAACAGGCTCTTTCCCAGGTGGGTCTGCGAGGGAAGTCGGGTGCTTATCCACTCAATGGTCTATCCCCCACGGTCCAAGGTAACATGGAAGAAGCAGCTAAACTTCCATTTTGCAGCTTATCTCCTAGGAGAATGGCTGTTACTACGGCTACTGAACAAGCAGATCTCTTGAGAATAAAGCTCATCCTACAATCTGCACTTTTACCTAAAACCAGAGGAGGACGTTCCCTTGTTTGAGGAGCCCATCCATCTGCTGCAGTAGCGTGACCTGCATTCCACCCACCTCTGTTTTCTTATGTTCATTTTCACCAGAGGCTCCATCCATGGCCTCGTCAGGGCCCTGCCCTTTGTACACCCAGAGCTCCGACTTTTCTACGATGGATCGCAGCTGATCCAAGTCTTGTTTGATCTGTTTGTAGTTGTCGACATCTTGGCTGGTAACAAGCAGCTGGACCTGAACAAATACAACATGTTAGTGGCCCACGACAGCCTCTTAGAAAGTCGGCACCACCAGCACCACCACACACACACACACACACACACACACACACGCACACGAATGGCACCCCCAGCTACCTGTTTGAAGGCCTGTAGGACCTCCTGCCTCTGACTGAAGTGCCGGAAGAGAAGCTGCAGGGCCCCTGACACCAGGGGTGGATAGTCGTGCATCGTCAAATGCAGCAAGACTCGGAGGAAGGTTCTGCCGCCGTGGTCATCCAAGTCCAGGGGGGTGTTCTCCTCACTGAAGGAGTGCGTGGAAGGGGAAAGGCCAGATGAGCCACGGACGCCCTTCTCTCATACACTCGGACCCAGACACACCCACCAGAGTTCTAACCCTGTAGTTGACCCCAGGGGACTTGAGTATTAATAAGTCCTGTAATAACACAATCTTGCTTTAACTTCTACTATATTGTAAGGTGAAGGGACAATGAAGATCTCACCACTGCCCAATTTTAAAGCATAGTCCCTACCTTCCCACAGTGACAGGACCTGGCTTTTCTATCCAGATTCCCAACTCCTCCCTTTGAGTGTTCTTCTGCTGGGCCTCATCTATGGGTGGAAAACTGCACGCAGTTGTGTTTCTCCTAAACCAGGAGTTTATTTTTTATTTAAGGTGCTGCAATTCAGTGCCTACCAAAGTACCTGTGGTAAAGGACCACTTGCTTTTTCTTTTACTCTACAACTAACTGATGTCTTGGTCTGTCCCAGGTCCCCTGACCACGCATGTGGATGTGGCAGTGTCATGTGGATGTGGCAGTGTCAAGATGCCACAGAAGTGACCCAGTGATCATTCCCATGTTCTGTGCTTCTCATGTCACAAGCTGGTAGCAGGCGGTCTGCACTTCGAGGACTGTGGCCACGAACCATGGAGACGCAGTGTGCTCAAACTGAGGTTCATTAGCCAGCTGTCAGGGGTTATCTCAGTATTATTATCACTGTGTGCCATTTATTTAATGAAAAAATTAATAAGCATGTCCTGGATCAGATGGCAGACCGCTGCATAACTGAGCACCGCCACTCCGTGGTTATGTCAGTGCCTACGTTGTATTTACAATCACATGAATGCCAAATGGTGAGACCTCCATGCGTGCAGGTTAGCAAGAAAAGCACAGAGAGGATTTCACAGGAAAATACTCTATTCATGCTACGTGCTCCAAAAAGCTGTGAAGACAGTGTCACTGCTGTTCAGTGTTAGAAAATGATGGGAAAGTTGAGATCAAAAGAGCACATGGGAGTGTCATCATGCTGAACTCAACAAACTCTGTGTTTCAGAAAAAACATCTTTCATCATAGTAAATAATACGGCTAATTCAAATTTCACAGGTTTTACACTGTAAGCACTGAGGCAGACGGCTAACGTTGGTGGCCCCCCAACAAAAGAGACCTTCCTGGTATAGACATCCTTACGGAGGCCCCTCCCACACTGACACAGGGCTCAGCCATGTGATTTGCTCTGACCAACAGGATATTAGCAACATGATACAAGCAGCGGCTCGATTAGTGTTGTACACTGTTGACCCATCCTGTTGGGATCTTTGCACTTAGAGCCAGTCACCATGCTACAAAGAAGCCTAAGACAGTCACGTGTAGAGAGAAAGGAGGGGAGGGAGAAAGAGAGGTCCCAGCCTTACAGATATTCCTACCAAGGAGCCAGAAATGTGAGTAAAGAACCTGGGATGTGCCAGCCCCAAGAGACTGAACGGTGACCAGCAGATGAGACATCCAGCTTAGCCCCAGTCAACCCACTTAATTGTGAGAGGCAATAAAAGATTAGCTTTTCAAGCCACTAAATATCTGGAGTAGTTTGTTACACAGCAATAGATAATTAAACCAAGTATGTGTATGAAAAGAACTACGTGGGGGCACCTGGGTGGCTCAGTTGGTTAAGCATCTGCCTTTGGTCCAGGTCATGACCCCAGAGTCCCAGCCTTGAGCTCCGTGTCAGACTCCCTACTCAGCGGGGAGTCTGCTTCTCCCTCTCCCGCTCTCTCTCTCAAATAAAGAAAATCTCTAAAAGAAAAGGACAATGAAATAGAGATAATGTAACAGTTGCTAACTAAACACTCAATTCTGTATTAGATAGGCGGTTTAATTCTGCCAGCATAATTCTTCTAGAGCAATTTATGTAATCTTGTGGTTTTTGCCTCTATAAGCCTTCATTCCCTACTGGCAATTCGGAGCGCACTTTAGATTTCCATCAGTTTCCGTCTACTCTGTGTTCCCTGGACTGCAATCCCTAAGACCCCAAATGAATGCTTTTGGTTGCTTTAAAAATAAATAAATAAATATTTCAAAAAGGAGTACGTGCAAGGAGTATTTATATGAGCTTATGGTTACTCGAGTCTTGTAGGTATTTGAGTCTCATAATGTTTTGAGTCAACATTGAGAAATCTGATATTTTAAAAACAGGATCATACATTCATCTAATGTTAGGGACAATGGATGCTTCTTTTGTTGTTGCACGGTCTCTGAAGAGCTCAGGGACAAAAATGGCAGTCCACCAGCAGCAGAAACACATGATCTTGCTAACCTCACTTTGTTTTCAATCCCCTCTTTCTTTCAACCCTATTTTGCACCATTAAAAAAACACCTTTTTAATATGTGTATTTGGGGAAACCTACTTACATTCCTTCCATCCAGGCAGGAAATACATGAACACACACACACACAGAGCCAATTAGTATCATTCTGACCTGAGCACTAAAGGTTACAAAGAGAACCACAAAATAACCTAAACCCAAAGACTAATTGTTTCCTAGAAAAATGAAGGAAAAGCCTTTGAGAGGTACACGAAAGGAAGCTTCCCAATCTCAGAACCACCTACAAAACTGAACACTAAAAATATACTTTCCTTCCTCCAAAGATGCCTTCTGCTTGCTCTTCAATGTGTTCAAAGTCAAGAGTACCTGAAAAGTCAGAGAACATAGCTTCAGATGTAGAAAGGTCTAAAAAAACCAGACTGTTGATGAACTTTCCCAGAAATAGCCTTGTCCTGCCCCTAGGTGAACCTCAAGTCTTCTAGAATCTTATCTTGTAAAGCTGTGGAGCCAAGACAACCCAGATCACACTATCCAGTGGCTCTGGTGTGCACTGCTCCACATTCCTGCCAGTTTTCTACCCACTCACAACCCCCTTAGTGGAGCAGAGTGAGGACCTCATGCCAAGGAAGCTCAGGCCTTGACGGGTGGGATCGTGTCCATCACCACCTTCCCCCGGACCCTTCATCACTATTTCCTGGGCAGGGAAAAACTTCCATCATGAAGAAAAGTTGCTAGTGGACAATACATTTTCTCAGAGGGTTTTGTTTGGTTTTTTTGGCATTTCATGTAGCCACAACACTACAACCCTCAGCTCTCTTATGACTAAGACACTCCACGACGGAAGGAAACAAGCCCTAACCCAGAAGAGATCAAAACTCTTTCAATTATTCCTCTGTTCAAAAAGGTTAACTCCCAGGATTTCGTTCTCAATTACAATAGTCTTCAAAATATTCATATTTTACCCCTTCTGCAGAATGTACTGTTGGAATCCCAGTTTTTATTAGACCCACACCCCATTCTACGGCTGAAATCCCACTGTGGAATCACTAACCTGGTACATTACTTGGCCCCTCTTGGCTGCTGTTTCCGGAGGATGTTTCCGAAGTCTGGGAATTGCTTTCATCAAACTCTCGCTTGAATATACACAGGAGGCAGGAGATCCTATAATCCAACCTCACATTCAAAATAAACTAAAGATTCAAGTGGAAATGGAAACAGATTGGTTACATTAGCATACCACCTGTAACACTTTGCCAAGCCACTGCACTCTAGCTGGGCCTGGTATCTGTTGCATCAATTACCTTAAGCACTAAGTGAGCCAAATATTTGGCTTAGATTTCCACAATTACTTTAACGACAGACTTCCATGGGGGTATATATCAAGTCTGTCCATAGCACCTTAGTTTCTAGTGCAAACTTCAGCATTCCGACAATTAATTTAATAACTGGAACAATAAATCACTCACTCCCTATTCCATCCTCTATAAAACATTACTTCAGCAAGTAGTAAATGCCAATTCTGGGCCCTGAGAAAGGTGAAGTTGGCTGCTTTTAATTTAAAAGAATTAACAGAGGAAAAAAATGTTTTTACTACTAGAAATTAGCTTGGTCCATATTTTTCATTTCAGATGGTTTCCTTTGATTTATATACCAACCCTTGGGCTCCCTCTTCATTCACTTCCAATTTTCCTTTGCCTTCTACTCTGAAGCAAGGTTACTTTTTCCCTGATTACTGCTAGCACAAAAAAAAAAAAAAAAAAAAAAAAAAAAAAATTAACCACTTGGCATTATTTGAGGACCTCACTGACATTCTCCCTTCTATTCTCCCCTCGTCTCTGCCTAGCCCTCTTGGTGACCTTACCCAATCCCAGGGCTGTCACTTCTCCCAGACTGAGACACTACCTTGGCTTACCCTCCAAGCTCTTGGTCTTTGTTTCCTACTGACTACTGGACATCCCATTGGGGGTCTTCCCAGAGTCTCAAACTCAGTATCGTACAAAACAATGTCGGTCCTCCCCGGGTTTTCTCAACCTCAGTCAGTCTCAGGAACATCAACTCCTCCTTCCCTGGTACACACATCTAATCAGAGACGAAGTCCTATTGGTTCCACCTCCACCACCTCTCCTGAATCTCTCCTATCACCTACCCCTGCTCACATTCCCCTTATCTCCTGCCTTGCCATCACCAGATTCACCTCTCAAAGGTGTTTATTCTTACGGCAGTCTCCTGTATAAAAATCTTCAAAGGCTCACTACAGAAAAAATTCCTAACACTTTAGGCACCCAGAGCTCTCTAGAACCTGGCCTGGTCCTCATTTCCAACCTTCTCTCTAACAACTCCCGTTCCACACTCTCTAGGTCTCTGCCCAAGGGGAGTTGCTACTGGCCCATGGGATGTTATGCCCTGGTTCAACATGCTCCAAGTTCAAGGGGACTTCAGGATGTCCCCTTGTTTCTATTCTACAAATCCTGTCCAGGCTTAAAAGAGCAGATGAAATCCTACCTCCTCTGTAAAAACCTTCTCTGGTGCTTACTAAATGAGAGCACATGACCCACCCCTGTGTCCCAGGAGAATACTTTCTTCGGAGTTTCATTTCCTTATTTTCTCATTACACTGTAAGTCTCTTATGGCTATAGTCTCTGTCCAAATCATCTGTGCATTCCTCCTAGTGCCCAGCAAAGTGCCTTACATATGATGGGGGCTCAACAGGTATTTGTTGAAACAATGACTCCACCGACCAACTCTTCTAGGATGATGACATGAGAAGATGTGAAGGTGTGGTCAAGTGTTACACTGCATCACTGCTGATACACAGTCACAACACTAACGTACTTGGGACGCATAAGCCATAGCCTAAGAAGTCCTTCTCAACTTTTGGTTAGGGAAGAATTCAATGAGGTTCCTTCTGAGTCATTCTCTGTGGTCTTAACTATTTGAGGATTCTCGTGAATGCTTTCAAATTATTGATAAAATATGATTTCAGACTCCAAATACAAATTCTTAAGTCTGTAAACATTGATAATCACCTACTACATGTTCTGGGGTTGGCAGCAGGCAACATGAGATAAAAGGGAAAAATGGTAACAGTATTCTTTTCATCAAGGAGCAAAGGATTTTGTTAATGAATAAAAATGACCTACAAGCAGAATGAGGAAAACACAGACTGTCGGGAGATCAGGAGGGTCCTCATACCTAAGACCAATCCCTGTCTCCAGGAGACTGGCTCCCATACCTCCTTTTGCCCATGCAAGGTCTTCACTCCCACAATTATCCTCTCTCTCCTATGTCAACAACTTGTCCCTCCCTAGCTGACAATTCCATTCCACATACACACTTGCTGAATGGTGCACTGGGTGTTATACGCAACTAATGAAGCATCGAACTTTACATCGGAATCCGGGGATGTACTGTATGGTGATTAACATAATATAATAAAAAAAAAAACTCCCAGCTTAAAAAAATATATTACAAAAAAACTTGCAGTGACCAACAATCACCCTTCAGGTACCTCCCCATTTCTCTGTGCATTTTATAGCAAATCCACTCAAAAGAGTTGTTTGTCCTTACTCCATCCGATTCATCTTCTTCCGTTCCCTCTTGAACCCAACCTATTCCAAAACTTGCCAGGTATACTCCCACCTCAGGTTCTTCTCAGTTATTCCCTCTGCCTCAGAGACTTCCTAGATACCCACGTGCTTGCTTCCTCACTTCCTTCGGGTCTCCGATCACGTCGCCTTACTAGAGAGGCCTTGTCTGACAACCCCATCAAAAACAGTATCCCAGATCCCCACCCCCTGGTGGCCTCCAAACCGTCCTGACCCTCCTTTATATTTTAGCGTCCTCAGCACTTGCCACTATCTGACACAGTATACCTGTTGTTCAATATGCCCATGACTCCTACCGAAATGTAGGCGCTTTAGAAGCGGGAATTTAACCTATGTTGTTCAGTGCTGGACCTCCGATGCTTAAAAGTACTTGGCACAGAATCAGTTTCAATAAATATTTGTTGAATAAATGAATGAAAAAGGAAGGGAGGGAGGGAGGCAGGTGCTGCCAAGTTAAAGGAACCTTAAACTAGTTGTGAACAATAAGCAAGGAATCCAGCTTTATGCAGAAGCTTAACTAAGTGAATTAGTTTGGGTGAAGACATAGAGGGCAATGATTATGAAAAACTAAGGTGACCACAGGAAGTTTTGTCATGGCTGGAGGGACAAGGGCACACTGAGAAGGGGTATGAGATGATAGAAGGATGAAGACAGCTGGTTCATACACGGCACTTAATAATGAGCTAAGAATTTATCTCCAGTCTCTCCCCAGAAAGTCTAGGGCTTTATAAAATCAGGGACAAGATCCAAGTGGTAGCCCTGTGAATACATTCCCCTCCACCTCTTGCTGACGGTTACCTGGAGTATTTCAATGATCTTCAACTTGGTGTCCATGACCATGATGTCCTCCTTCTCTGGTTCTGCCTGTTTCACGTTGCCCTCAGGGGCAGCAGCCATGGGAGTCATGGGCAAAAAGCCTCCTCCCCGGAGCACCACCTGGGTCATCAGCTCTCCAACCCCGTGGATGGACCGCATTACGTTACTGCCTAGGAAGGGCCAGGACAGACCTCAGTCATGACAACATTCTGGGAGAGTACTCTCAGGTGCCTGGCAGGGGGCACAGGCTCGAGACATATTATTTAACACGTCCCTGTTCCGACACATTCTCAGGACCCTAGGAACTGGGAAAGGTTAATATGCATCAAAAATTTGGGGACTCAGGAGTAGCGGAAAATACATGGGCTTTGAAACCCCCAAAGGGCATTTCTGTGTATTAATTCACCTGCCAAATTTTCCTGGTCACCTAGCCCACACTTGTTACTATGCACAAAATTAGGGGTCAGGAGTTAAGAAGGCACAAACCGAGAGCTGCTACTAACACCCGAGTACACTGGATTACCTCTGAGGCTCAGTTTCCTCGTCTCTAAAATGAGAATAAAGGCGCTCAGTCAGAGGATGAGGTGGTGAAAAATATGTGAAATGACTGAGCACAGGACCTGACAGACAGCGGGAGGTAAGGAGATGTACTTTTTCTCTTCTAGCTGTAGAGACAAGTTCAACAATTTTCCAGACATGAGTACCTTGCACGTGCCCACACTGACCCTAAAACAGAGTAAAAAGTACACATACAAAGGCAGATTTTCCTAGTCACAGATTGGAAATACAAGTATGGATTTTATTTCATCACATGCTAATATCATCATTAAATGCCTCATAACACATCGAATAGGACATGTGTTCTTCAGAGATAAGCATTCAATTTGTCAGATAACTTTCAAATGCTTTGGCAAAACAGATACACAGACTCCTACATAAATCTAAAGGAAATCGAGCAAAACGTGAATAATCAAGGACCCAAAGTTGTGATCTATAGATGTCTGCTGTGCTGTTCTTTCAGCGTTTTTTTGTTTTTGTTTTTGTTTTTTTTAATGTCCATAATGGGGGCATCTGGGTGACTCAGTCGGTTAAGCATCTGCCTTCAGCTCAGGTCATGATCCCAGGGTCCTGGGATCGAGTCCTGCATCGGGCTCCCTGCTCAGCGGTGAGCCTGCTTCTCCTTCTACCTCTTCCCTTCCCCCCAGCTTGTGTGTGCTCTCTCTCTGCTCTTGTTCTCTCAAAAAAATAATTTAAAAAAAAAAAAAGGGGGGGGAAATGTCTATAATGAAAAATCCAGAAGAAAAGGACAAGGAAAGGACAGGACCTCACAGGGAAACACATGACAAGAGTAGCAAGGGGAGAGGCTGGGAGAACGTATCCCAGGTGTGTGGGTGCCAGCAAATCCCACGCCTCTACTTTGCCACTACGTTCTTACCTTTATTCTCTTCTCCTTTCGCCATCTTGCTAATGGGAAAGATGGTCGTCACGTGCACGCAGTCCAGTATGGCCAGGAGGATTTTGGTTAATCGTAGAAGGTCAGAAAAGTTGTAGAAACCAAAGTATATGAGATTCCTAGCTAAATTTACAACCTATTATATGAAAACAAAAGAAAGAGAGATGGTATTAAATAAACTGTACCCTTCAGTTTTATGTTGACTAGCTGATAAATGACTAATTCTGACCCTTGTTATGGTAAGAGAAAGCATGTACTTTGCTTGCCATTTCCAATCAAATTTCATTTTGTTTCATAAGACAAAAAAATAAGAAACAAAAAACTGCAAAGCTACTGACGTATTTCAATAACTAGTTAATCAACAACTGACCTAATCATGTGTCTGTGCAGCTTCCCAAAGGTAATACAGCACCAGCCACGTTATAGCCAAAGAGAACGCAGATAACAATATTGCAATGCTCAGGAACAGAACTCCTCACAAGGAAAGGTGGTCTCAAAGAGAAACATTTCAACTCAAAGGTAACGGGATTTACGTACCTCAAATGCTTAATCTGTGACAGAGCCTGTGACAGAGCCCAAGCATACTGTTTCTTTTCTGCGGTTTTTAATATAATAAACAGAGTATACCTAATATTTTATCATTTTACGTGATACAATTCATCCTGGGTACTTCTAAGAACTTAACTACCATTAAGCCAAGTGACTGGTGATAGTTCTATTTTATTTTGGAACAAAATTGAGCTGAATTCCTTTTTATTACAAAATCAGAGTCTCATGATAGAAATCACCACATGCTAAAATATTTTCTATTTACCCGATAGAAAAACGACCAACGAAAAGTAGATAAAACGCATAGATCATTTATTTCATCATGGGTTACCTCAAAGGTAAGCTTATTTTTCTCCTTATCAGAGAAAGGAAACCTCTGACAAACCACATCTCTTAAATACTCCTCCACAAATTCCATGGTCTGTGCAAACCTCTCCTTAATTTCATCTTTGGAAGTTCCGCTACTATCATAGCTAAAAGAAAAGGAGAAATGAAATCAAATTTCAAGATCTTCATGGGTAGGCCTTCCCCAGCTGCTCCAACCACAAAGCCAAGAAGCCCTCCCCAACACCTCGTATCCCACCCTCTGTGCTTACTTTATTTTTTCCTCCTTAGCACCTATCATCAAGATAGGAAATCACTTATCTTGTTTGTATCCCTTTTCCCCACTACTGTAAAGATAGTGTTCTGGCTTGTTCACTGATACATTACTTAAGGCTGACACAAAGTAGAGACAAATATTTGTTGAATTAAAAAAAGGGACAAGATATAGAAAATATAATCATGCCATCTTTGGCATTCTTCAAACAAAAGTAGTATTTGCCACTCACTATTTAAGTTTAATGGAAAAAAAAAAAAGACTTCACCTTGCTTCTATGATTTAACTAGACTTAACCTGACCATAAGTGGTTTGTCTACCGTGACATAAAACATTATGAGGTTTTAAAGCAAAGTGAGGTCTTGGCAGGGAGAAGGAGCCAGGCTCACTCATCAATGGCGATCTCCGAGGGAATCTCAGACCACAGGCGGGCATATTTCACGGGAGTGACTTGTTCCTGGGGATCTCGGTCCACGTGCATATGAAGCATGAGACGGCAGAAGGACGCCCTCAGGTCATAGGGCAGGTTCTCGTCAGACATGCAGCGGAGAATGAGATCGACATCCAGCTGGCCTGATATTTCATTGATGGCCAGGTACTGGCGGTCTAGACACATCCTAGCAAAAAGGTTCAACTGATACCTGCAGAAAGGTAAAGTTACATGAAGAAATCAGAAATTGTTGACGATGAATGGAAACACACAGCAGGACAGTCCAGATATGCCCAACTTTCATAGGAGTGACATCTGGCCACCTGTACTTAGACATCGACATGCTTAAATGGCTTCTGTACCAGGCCGATAAAGGAACAGGTCAAACTACACCACTAGTCATACATGTCCACCCTGCTGAGTTGGGAGTAATTACGTGACTACTTGATTCCAATTTCCCCTTGTTTATTTTATGAAATAAATGGGGGAAAATGTTACATCTAAAATGGCTGTCTGCTTCTTCAGCTGTTTTTTTATACTGTATATAATGACCATGTAGGAAATGTTAAAGATATCTCCCATGCTGAGTCTAATTAGAAAATTTTCTAATACTCTTAGGATCTTATCTCATATAAGCCTACTCTTTGACTTCTACATGAAAAACATGATGTGCAAAGTAGCGGACTCCTCAAAATGTTTTATCTTCCTTCCTCATCCAACTACATGTGATCTTTGTCACCTTCCATACCGGACCAGGGAAGCACGCTTTCTCATTCACGCTCAGGAGAAGACATATCAAACATTAGAAGAGTAAACAACTTCCCATATGAAATAAGCAAGCCACTAGCTTCCAAAGTGGCAAATACTGGTTTCTGAAATGTAAAATCCTATTTGTTATCAATAACCATGGGTTGAAAATAGTCTCAATCTCACTAGATACCAGTGAGTGCAAATTAAAATAGGATTCTATTTCATGCTTATAAAATTAACAAAGATTAAAAAGCACCACATTTCAGAATTAGCAAAGACCAGGAGAAACAAAGTTCTATTCTACAACTGGTGGGGGTGTACGCCAAAGTATCTGATCTAGGACTGCTGAGTGACGTTAAAATACCCATCCTCGCCAACTCAACAATTCCACTCCTGATATGAAATGGAAACTCTTACTCCTATGCACACTTCTGAATAAGGATGCTCCCTGACATGAAAAGCTAAACTGTGGCATACAATGGGATATCAAAGAGCAATGAAAACGTAGCATCATAAAATGGAATACCACTCGGCTGTCAAAATTAGACAAATAGGTCTACCTCCAATGAACACGAACACATTTCAGAAGCAATACAGAATCAATCAGGCAGGCTTCAGAATGGGAGAGTACAGCACCATTTACATTCATTTCTAGGAACAGGCAATATACTCTGTACTTGGTATGAATGCATACTAATGGAGTAAAATATGAACACACCGAGAACGCAGAACGTATGCACCACAGGCACGAATGGGAGGGAGGAGACGGGAATGCAGGAGGTAACGGACTGCCGTAACCGCAAAATTTTACTTACTAAAAAATCCCATGAGCACTTTGCCATCTTCCCTTCTCTTTTCTTTGAAAAATTTTTATTGACTCTCCCCTCCCCCCTTTTCCTCTCCGTTGCCTTCCCTGAGGTGGCAGGGCCTGCAGGTCTTAAAGCTGGGACTGGGGAGACGCTGGGGCTGAAGGAGGTGAGCAGCAGAGGTGGACACTGAGCAAACAGCTACACATCAGGGCAACGGCCAGCCAGGTTTCTCTGTCGCAGAGCGGAGTTATGCACATGGAAAGGTGAAGGATGCAATAACCCCACGGGTGTTGGAATGGAACTGAAGTATTGACACGCACTCACGGTTTCATTATATATTAGTACAGACAGGTACAGAAATAGATATATGTGTGCGTGTATATAAATATGCATATATGTGTGAATACACACACTCATTTCCTAGCTCTGTCTGCAAAAGTTCTAGGAGGTTGGTACCATGGTCTCTATTTTGCAGATAAAGGAACTGGGGCATGCAGAGGTGTATAACTCGACCAAAGTAAAAACCTGCTCTGTAGGAAGGTCAGGATTTGACCCCAAGCAGTCTGACCATACGGTCTGACTCCTAACTACTACAATACGCATACAACGTCCTGTGCTGCTAAGGGGAAACAGTAACTAGGGGCTGATACATGCACTCGCTCTGCTGTCTACCTGGCCACATTCGGAAATCAATTTACTAGGAACTATCAATGAAACCTTACACTCCCAAATCCTAAAATACACAGCATTTGCTAGACAGGTGACATTGTGGTTCCTTGGAGCCATCAACAAACAAGCAATAAATTCCCCCTCACTTCTTTTCAGGGCACCCCCAACCGAGCCCGGCGGGACTCCCCGTCACCTGTAGTAGCTGAGAACATCTCGGTCTTCCTTTTGTCCTTCTTTAGCATCCTGGGCCAGTTCCCTCACGCTCTTGCTGCGAATCTCCTTGCTGCTGTCCCTCCAGAAGAGCCACACCTCCTCTTCATCCTCCCCTGCCTCCAGAGCATTCTCTCCAGTAGAAACACCCTCAAATTCAAAACGAGAAAGAACCAACCTAGAAAACAAGAGGAAGAGGGAAAACTCATTATGTTGAAATACTTGCTAGTGCTGGATCAATGGTAGCAATATACTGAAATCTAGCTTCACTTTCAGCATAAAGATAAAAAGAAAACCATTTTTCTCCCTGATGGCAGAATCGCAAAGAGCCAAACATTAACTTCTTCATATACTTTATCCCAGTGGTTCTCAAACAGGGTGATTTTGTTTGCCCTGCACGTTCTCAAGGAGACACGTGGCAATGTCAGTGGATATTTTCACATCTGTTTGTCCCAACGGAGTGGGAGGGGTACCACGGCATCTACTGGACAGAGGCCCGGGATGCTGCTAAATGCACGGACAGTCCGCCATGACAACTATCCAGGCGTGATGTCCAAGTGCTCAAGTTGCATTAACCCGAGTCCAAAATTAAGCTATGCCTGAGGAAAAAATAAAATCACTAGCTCAGGGTCTAATTCAGTTTGGGGTTTTATTTTGATTTGTTTTTTCAACATTGGCCCTATTACCAGGAAAACTGTTCCCTTGCTAAAAATGAATCACTACTATTACTAATTTCTATGCAGCATTAAACACTTTTTGAACAGTGATAATTTAAAAACTCTGCCCTATAGTGTCTTAATACCACCATTGAATTAGCTCCTTTAAATTTTAAAACTGATAATCATACTTAAAGTACTTTAAGCTCTTCAAATGAAACCAAAGTGTGTGCAAAATGCTTGCTGGTGAATACATACGAGTTTTCAACCAGCGTGCAAAGCAAGTGCAGGGGAGGCCACTCTAAAAGCAAACTTAACTTCCCCATGCAAGACCTTTGAGTCAGACAGACCCCATGCCAGCCCATCCGACTTCAGACCAGGTCTGAAGAAATCAAAGGGCTAAGTTCTATTAGTCAGGAATGCAGGCATCCACTAAACCACACATTCTCTACCTAAATCCCTTTCTCGTCTGTATCTCAAATCCCAGGACCCCCACTCACTTGGTCTCAATCAGGATGTCGGCATTGGTTGGATTCAGCACGGCTTTACATATCAGTTCCTGGGTCACTGGGATCGATTTGTTCATGGACACGCAGAGGTCGGAGAGATAATCTAAGAATCTGTCGAGAAAGAGAAAGCAAACAAGACATTTTCTGTAACTAGAGCAGAGGTTTGGCTCTTGGAGCCCGACTCTTTGCAAGTGGACAGTTCCAACAGAGCTTGGATCAAAGCAATCAGAGACAGTTTAGGTTTTGGTGCCAGTGCCTACGGCACAACCAGAAAGCCAGTTGCTGTAAGACAGGAAAGAAAGAAAGAAGCAAACGAGGAAAGATGGCAGCGGTTGGGGCAGACGAAGAAGGGATGAGGAAAAAATGCACAGAAAGAACAAGACAAGGAAGAAGCTCACGTAAGGGAGCTGTGGGGAAGATGGAGGGGAAGCAGACAGGTGAGGAAAGGCTCTAAGGCCTGAGTGCCCCAGCTGGAATCCCTGCTCTGATTCTCCTTAGTTATGTTCCAGTACGCAGTGTGACTCGAGGAAATTTCTGGACCTTGCTGCATTTCACTCTCCTCATCTATAGCAGAGGGTAATGTATAACCTCAGAGAACTGTCCTGAGGATTAAGTGAGATAATTCATGGCAAGTGCTGACTTAGTTCGGTTCCTGGTACGTGAGAATGCTCCACGAACGTTATTTATCTTTATGAGTGGGAGGAGTCATTTTACAACAACATTATCGGCTCTCCAGTGTGACCATTCATGATACCTATATTATAAACTATTTCCCATTGCTAAAATGTTGTGGATACCTTTTTTTTTTTAAAGATTTTATTTATTTATTTGAGAGAGAAAGAGCGCATGCGTGCACAAGCTGGGGGAGGGGCAGAGGGAAAGGGAGAAGCTGACTCCCCACTGAGCAGGGTGTCTAAGACAGGGCTCGATCCCATGACCCGAGCCAAAGGCAGATGCTTAATCCACTGAGCCACCAGCCCAATACTGTGGATCTTAATCAGGAGAAGAGGGAAGAGAATAAGAAGAGGGAGAGATCTATGCAAAGAGAAAAGACAGAATTCTAACATAAAACAAAAACAAGTAACAACTAAGTTTGCAAAAGACTCTTACTGCTGATATTTGGGGGAGGTGATCTGATAATCAGGGGGTGCTAAACTGTAACTGACTGGCCAAAACTGTCATTTACTGTGCATCTACTAAGTACCAGGCACTTCCCATGCATTTATTCTCATTCAATTTTCATAATCATCCATTTAGCATAGAAGGAAATTAAAGCTCAAGGGGAAAGCGAAGGTCACCCAGCTAGTAAATGTTAGAGCTAGGATTCCACTACAGGTCTATTCCAATACCGTGTTCTTGCTACTACTCATCCAAGAGCCTCTCAAGACCGGCCTAACTGAAATCTGTCGCTAGCCGTCCTCAGAAAGGAAACCTAGCCAAAGGCACCATGACTAGCCGAGGGCCTGCATCTTCAATGCCTGGACACCTTCCCCCGATCGGGCCCACTGCTGCCTCACCTGGGCTCCCTGTTCTTTCGCACCAGACTGACAAACGTGTCGATCTCAGCAGCGGTGATGTGTTTTTCCAGGAGTTTTCGGTTATTGTGAAGCAGGGCAGTGATCGTGTCTTCAGCCAACACATCATAGCCAATCTGCTTCTGCATGAAGCCAAACTGCTTGGCTATATACTCCTTTTAAGGAAGAAAAGAGAGGTCAGCAGGGACAACAAAAGATATTAAGGTTAACCCAAAACTAAGGAAAGTAGCAACAGTCCCTGATGAGAATTATTGTTCATAAGGGAAATCCTAGTGGAGCATCTTTCCGCAACTTTCCAATCTAGGACAGCAGCTGCAAACTCCCCCACATCCTTCATTTTACTAAACCCACCACACAAATGCAATTAAGCAAATTATCCCATATGTACAGATGGGCATTTTATTAAGTGCACAGTATAAATATTAATGCGGTGATTTATTTTTCTGAAAGGTCAAAAGCTGTTTTCCAGCTCTGATTTTATTACTAATTCAAGAGGATTTAACTGTGCCTTACTGCTCTGTGCTCCTGAATAAACACACTTAAGCCTACCTAGATATTAGAACAATATTACTCCCATTCTGTTTTCTTTATCTGGGGTGAAAACACATTTCTATAGCCAATGAGTAGCAGGAGCAAGTTAGGAATACCTAGGCCAGTGAATCAGATTCACAGAACCTATGAAAACATCTCTGGCTTCTCTCTTTGGGGATGAGACATGACATTCCATAAAAATACATGAGAACTCAGGGAAGCCTCTTGCAGATATTGGTTTCTAGTCAAAGATATAACCCTTCCTAAGACAATTTGTTTACTGAAAGTTCTAAGGGCCCTTGAAACTTGGCTTCATTTTTTTAAATTCATCCCAAAATCCTAAAAACTATGCAGGGTGTCCACAGTGGACACTGGCCACTTTTCAGCCCATGCTCAATAAGGATGCATGTTCGGGAATTTACCAGCCTTCAGGGACATACTACTGCCAAGCAGCAGAGAATCTGTAGACACCAAGTAAAGACAGTCAAGGTAGCAGCAGCGAGAGGGACTGGTTGGGTGTTTTCATGTACAAGCAAAACGTGCTGGCACACACGTTAGTCTCTGCTGTATCCTCATCTGCAGATGGCAGAGAGGAAGAGAATAAAATCTCTTCACACTATTCGAGCACTGCAGGTGGACTGAAAGCCACCAGAGAGAGGACCCAAGGACCACCTGTCCACACCAATGAACACAGCATCACAGGTATAGGATACTTTCCATTTCAACAGCAGCAAAGGCCAAGCCAAAAGCTTAGCAATACGTGCTAACAAGGTTCTGATACTTTAGAGCATTGCTTCAGTTTAACACTATCTTTATGACAAAAAACCTATACACTTTAATTACAGAGAGAAGTTTAAATTTAAAGGCCAGATGTCGTGGCAGTCAAAAGTTTACAAACAAAAGCCTCTTGTAACACACTGCAGAGACTGGGAGTCAAGGTTGTCGTAAGCGACATCTGTGCACCTCCAGCACTTCATGTCACAAAGTGCAGGGGTCCTCAACCTCAGCACTACTGACTTTCAGGGCTGGGTAACTGCTGTCAGGGATGTCCTGTGCATTCCTGGACAGTCCTTCTACACTACATGCCAGTAGCACCTCCAAGTGGTGACACTCAAAAGGTCTCCCGACGTTGCCAAGTTACTTCCTGGGGGACAAAGTAGTTCCAGCTGAAAACTACAAAATGTGATACACAGTTCACAGGTTTCCTTAAAATCTCAAATTGACGGGAACCCGCAGAGAGTTTAGAACATTTATTTTATGGGGAGAGGATAATATATACAGTGCCATGACATACACAAGGACTTCGAATGCCATAAAACATGAGCCAAAACCAAACTAAAGAGAAAGTTACCAGCAGACATGGAGGATATGGAAGGGAGCGGAAGAAAACATTCTGCTCTACTTTTAATATAAATGCATGCAATCATTTTCCTAAACCTTAAGGTAAGTTGGCATGAAAAACACTAGAAAGGTAATTAATACCAATGTCAAAACATAAAATGGCATTGAAAGGTGGCTGCCGAAGGGGACTTCTCAGGTATCTTTCCTAAGGACTCTGTCTTTTTCTCAGGCTTGCAAAAATATATTTCCTTTCTAAGCTCAAACTTAATAAACTATTCTCTAGTGATTAAATAATGACAGATGCAAGACTTAAAACTCATGAGGCAAGTATATGAACTTCAGTCAATCCTGAATCCCAACCTGGTTTTTCCTGTAGTCTTGCTGTGAGTGTCTCAGGACCCTGTAGCAGAGCCGGCAGATATGTCTGAAAGGGGCGTGCCGCTGGTCCCCTAGCTCCTCCAGCCGCAGCATGGGGCCATCGCCACAGTCTGTGAATGGGGCTTGTAACAACTTGAAGATCTGATTGTGAAAAAGAAGAACAGACACCGCCATCATTTAGAGTGTTCATGGCTAGCCCTTGGTCTCAAACTAACATAATCTCACAGGTGGCGGGACTGCACCAGCAACTCTCTCTAGATCAACATCAATTACCTGAAAATCATATGCGACCCATCAACTGAGACTGGCTACTCACTGAATTCAGGCCACCTGGACCTAACTGGTCCTCAAACACTTGCAAGTACAGTGTGCAGGGCAATGGTTAAGAGCACAGACTCTGGAATTAGCAGATTTCTCGGTTGAGATCACACTCCTGCATTACTCCCTAGCAGTACAAAGCAGTCGAGGTAACTTCGGGTTTTCTCCTCAGTAAAATGGAAAGAATGCCACCCAGCTCCCAAGGGGGCCCTAAGGCTAAAAGGAGATAATAACTGTCAGTTGCATAAAGATAGTGCTCAATGAAGGCTTCTGCCATGGAATCCGATCATTCCGGTCCCTCAAGGAATCACTATGGTGGAAAATGAGCATTGGCATGGAGCCAGAGGTCTAATCTGGGACTCATCCCATGAAACAGCTGGACCTAATTTATTCTTGGATGGGAAATCCTTGCTGAAACATGATGGCATGTTAATAAATTTTGTCTATCATCAACTGACAGGAGAAAGGATTCTGAAATCCCAAGTTCCTATGGAGAACTGTAGGACTAGTAACTAATGCGTTTTTCTTTGGGGGTTAGGGGCCAGGAATTTCTAAGCCAAGGAAATGGCCCATATACAGCTTTAGAGAACTGTACAGTATGCATCTCTGTGCATTTCATCTACCCTTGTCACCTCCCTATCATTTGTCTTCACACCAGTTTAAATTTACACCGGATAATACCATCTATACATGTATAAGCCATTTACTCATTCTTCATGGTAAGATTTTGTGGTGGTTTATGGAGTTCCCTATTTATCAAACACTCTTCATCCCCCAGACCTATGAAATAACCTTAAGGACACACAGCACTTGCTATTATTTTTGATGAAAATAAAGTTGTCAAGCAAACTCTTCTTGGAGTTCCTAACAGGTGAATTCTCACACGCTGATATCCAACAAGCATGTTTTCAATTGAACTGAGCTATGAAGCCCTGAAAAGACACAGAGGAATCTTAGATGCATATTACTAAGTGAAAGAACACCGTCTGGAAACGCTACATACTGTATGATTCCAACTATAGGACATTCTGGAATAAGGCTAAACTATGAAGTTAATAAAAGGATCAGTGGTGGCCGGGGGTGAGGGGAGGGAAGGATGAATAGGCAGAAAATGGAGGATTTTTAGGACAGTGAAAATACTCTGCATGATACTACAATGACGGATATGTCATTATGCATTTGCCTAAACCCAAAGACTGAGGGTAGAACTCCAAGAGCAAACCCTAATGTAAACTATGGATTTGGGGGACTATGATGTGTCACTGCAGGTTCAGCCACTGCAGTGGCACATGTTAATGACGGGAAAGGCTGTGCACGTGCGTGGGCAGGAGGTAATGTACACGCTGTGCCTGCCACGCACTACTGTTATGAACTCAACACTGCTCTACAAAATCAAGTCTGTTTTCTCCAAAGTCACTTGATCAAGCTTCCCAGGTGGGAAACATCCACGTCCCTGTGTATGAGCAGCAATCCCACTGATGTCTTACAGAGATCCTGGTGTATCGCATCTCACAGACCTGCTTGAGGATGTTCTGTTCTCTCATCAGCTTCTGCCGTTCTCTGTTGGGCTTGGAGAAGACCACCTCAAGGACATCTTGACCAGAGTTAGTGCCGCCCGTGACAAAGTAAACCAAGTCTTCCAGCAGCTTGGTCACAGACCTTAGGGGAAAAGAAGCTATTAGAGATAGGAAACGTTCAACGTCCAATAGGTTGGAAGCTTCACCTTGGAAGACTCAGGCCTAATGAGCCAGTTAAACATAAGCAGATCCATTCTTCCCAATTTCCCTGAAAGTGACAACCAATTGCCAAAAAGAGTAAAATACCCACATTACTGTCCACAAAAGGATAACCACCTTCACAAAATATGAGCCATCAAAAATTTTATTTCAGAGTAACACTGGCCCCCAATGTTTAGTTAGGTAGTTCCAGAAGCCAAATTGGAGACAGAGAAAAAGACCGATCTTTTCAACTTTAGAGACTTTCAAAGAAGTGAATGTGGTTTTTGAAAACCACAGGTTGAAGCCACATATAAATGCTAAGGCCTGCTCCTCTCAACAAGGCTGTTCAGAGTTGGCATTTTCTCTTTCTGAAAGCACGGGATTTCAAAAATCCATGGTGGCTGAGGATGAGCGTGTCTGGTTCTCGTGGGAAGCCCTCACCTTCTTTCATTCTGGGTGATGGTGCCCTTCTCCAGCTTCCCGGCTATGGAGCCCAGCACCTTGCTGGCATCGTTGGCAAAATCCAGGTCCCGAACCTCAGCAGGGGAAACTGGAACTATGGCAAACGCTTCCTTATCCTCTTTCACGGGGGAGGTGCCAATCTGAAAAGCAAAATGGTCTTTATGCAACTGTCTCTTGGATTGAGAGAGCAACACATTAATCAAACACTAAACTTAAGGGACACTAGGCTGGAGCTATCCTGCAGTTAAAATTAACTAGACACAGAAAAACATCTGGAAGGAAGTTCATTAACAGTTGTTACCTCTGGAGAGTCTTACTGTGGGGCAGTGTGAGGCAGAAAATGGGCTCTGGTATCATTTTATGCTTGTTAAAGGAAGCTGGTTAAGACTGTTGTAATTTAAAAACATGCATATAAGTACATAAGGAAAAAGCAAATGAGCAAAATGGTAATTACTGACTCAGAGTATTATAAGGGTAGACAACGTACCCGTTCCTTCACTTCTATATACCTGAAAATGTTCGAAAAATTGAAGAAAAAAATTCCAATGACCTCCCCCGTCACTAAAAACAACATGAGCATATCATTTCACTTTTTAAAAACAAAAATCCCTACGTTTGTGAATTTATGCTCTATGACCCTGGAGAAGGTAGTGATGGAGAGGGCGGTGAGTTCAGGGAGAGAAACTAAAGGGCCTGAGACAACTTTCAAAAAATAAAAGTATATTTAAATACACAGAGAGATAAAGAAATAATAAAAATCGGGGAAAACTGACTAGGTATCTGATGTGCCTCAAGGCACAAGCGAACATTCCCTGAGCCAAAATCATCCTTCAGACAGACATGAAATCCAGACAATTGCTCAACCTTTAGGGCAAAAGCCATGGAATAAAAAAGTTCTGGTTATTTCAAAAAGCCTGGGCTTGCTTGAGCCAGGTCCCTTGGAGAGAATTCTTTCACTGCATTCTAGTTTGTCCATGACCACACACTGGCCAAACCAACAAAATGCAGTCCCTACTCCCCCATCTGTTCTCAAAAGAGCCCTTTCATTAGGGAACACAAGAACCAAAGGAGGCAGCCAAGTTCCCGAACTTACTTTCAGCATCACGGGTTTTTCCTCTTCCTTGTCAATGGGGATATTTGTGCTGTGAACCCAGGTATTAGTGCACAGGTGTCTGAGCCGGACGTAGGAGTTTCTAAAGTGGGGGGAAAAAGGATTTGGGGGACAGGAATTTTTAGGTTCTCTATAGCCACTGGCCTAGAATATATTCTACCAAAATTAAAAGGGATCACCAAAATGTTTTTTTGTTACATACACTGGGCAATATAGACTGAGAAGCAAATGGCTGTGCACTGAGATATATTCTAATCTATTTAAAATAAGAAATCATTCATAAGGATTCTAACACTGGGATATACTATATTTCTAAATACAAGATGACTCCTATGAAGGAGTATCTCAGAACAGACTGAGCAGGAGACAGAATAACAAGTATTTCCTGAGTATATACTAATGCATGTCATCAGAGTGGATAAAGCAACACCTGAAATTTTCGTACGGATCAAAAAAGCAAAAAATAAAATTACTAGGATAAAATAGGAGTTAACATTTAATAATCTTGTGGTAGGGAAAGCCTCTGAAGCATGCAACAACATACAAGGTCCATAAATTTTAAAAGGCAAAGATGGATACATCTTATAATACAGTTTAAATTTTTTATTCTATTTTTTATCTTTTCAAGTATAAGATAAAATGAGTATTTTTTCCAAATACATTTCAACATCTATTAAGATAATAATGTATTTTATCTCATTTAATTTTTTTCCAATAACAAATGTTTATTTTTTCAAATTAAAAAAATTTTTTTTGCGAGTCATATGATTATTTACTTATTGATTTTGTGTTATGTTATGTTAGCCACCATACAGCACTTCATTAGTTTTTGATGTAGTGTTCCACGATCCATTGTTTCTGTACAACACCCAGTGCACCATGCAGTACGTGCCCTCCTTAATTCCCATTAGTGGGCTAACCCATCCCCCCACCCCAAATTTTATATCTTCTGTAAAGAAAAAAAAAATCAGGAACAAAGCTGAAAGAAAAAAGACAACCTGGGAAAATGAAAGAATACCACATAGGATAACAAGGTTATTAATCTGCATTTATAAAGAGATCTTCAAAATCGGTAAGAAAATAACATGAATACTGGAAATGAAAATGAGACTAGGACATAAGCCAGCAATCTAATAAAGCAATATAAATGGCCAATAAACTTGGAAGTATACATTCAATCTCCTTAGTATACAATTTATATAAATTAAAACTATGTATCATTTTACTCTATCATATTCCAAAGATCTTAGAGACTGACATAACCCAGTATTTACAAGAGCTTAGGGAAATTACACTCTCACCAGGAGTGTGAGGAGAGGTTAACAGGTGAAACTCTGGAAGGGAGTCTGGCACTTTATAAAATAAGTAAAATGTATCTACCTTTTCATCTAGCAATCCCATTTTTAGATTTTTCACTTAAAATGACAGCACAAGTACAAACTGGGGCATAGAGACATTGAACAAAGCATTATTTACAAGAGTTGTAAACAATCCAATGCCTCAATAATGGACTAGTTTATTGTAGTACATACACTAGAATACTAAATATTTAAAGTGATTATATTCCATATATACTTGGAAATATATACAGAACATAGTGAAAAATGTTAAAAATAGCTTATAATTCTATTTATGATAAATTACATACATGATATCTGTGTGCCCAAGGACTTGTTGAAAACTACATAAACCATACTGTTAACAGTGGTTATCTCTCAATAGTTAAATTTTTATTTAATTTTTATTTGCTTCTTTGCTCTCCATGACATTAACATTTGTTGTTGTTTTTTACAGTGAACATGGATAATTTTATAATGTTTTTCAATTTGCCTTAAGGGAGTAGTAGAAATAATGGCATAATTCTTGCATCAAGAATCTACCACATTAGTGAGACAAGATCAATGAACATAAAGCAATAGTAAGTAACGGGAAATGCACATTAAAAACCATTAAGTTGGGAGCAGTCAAGGTAAGTATTGAAGGACCTTTAGAAGAGGAGATTAATGAGGCTTCAGAAAATCATGGAAGTTTTTTGTCACAGAAAACTTGCGCTGGAACTTTGAACTTTGTTGGGGCTGGGGCAGACAAGGGAACATAGACTTCATTTGCATTAAGGGGAATTCACAGCAATGGTATAGACATGGAAAAGAGGTGAGGGCGGGGAAAGTATCAAGCCAGACACCAACTTCAGTACATCCTCTCTGCCTTTTGCTTTCCCTCATTCTAAATGCCTTGAACATTGGAAGTAAGGGCAACCATAGCGATATTTACGTAAGCTAGAATGAATATACATGAAGCAACATGAAGAAGAAATCTGACAGAGGTTTGCAATTCTTCTTCTTCTGAGTGACTTGGACTCATTTTCTTAATTTCAAAGTATAACCAAAACTTGGAGCTTAGCTTTTAATTGGATGATCACATTCTATAAAGTCCTAGGTCAGATTACACTTAAGACACAAAGGGCATTCTATCAATTCATCCCAAGTCCCATTCCCATCCTTAACTCAAAAGCCACGAGAGCAGGACAGTTATAAAACAGCCACAAAGTTGGATGCTCTCCCAATGTTCATTTAATTCATCTATTTTACATATATTGCAATTTTATTATATTGTTTAGTATGTTCAGTATTTGCCATTATCCTTTTCATTTTGGCTTGGAAAGATTCTTTTAACCAGTGACTGTCACAAAAATTCCTTTGCTGATACCATTTCTGAGACATTCATTTATCTACTTTCAGACTTCCTGACCTTCAAACTAGCAATATTTAGCACAGCTTTAAGATGTAGGGAAATGAGTGTACTACCCCTAAGGTTTTTTATCCCTCCACAGGACCAATGAATAAGAAGCCCATTCAATCAATTCTGGCTCTTGGGTTGTTGGTCAAAGGCAAAAATGGGTAAAAAATTTTAAAGCTAAGACCAAGTCCAAGATCATAACTGGTAACTAACACCGGTAGACCATACCAGACACTTTTTCCATGGTGAAAACAAGACTTCCCTTGTTTAAGAGTTTAGAATCCATCTACCTATGGACAACTGTCCACCAAGAGTTTTCCAACAGAGAAACAGAAATCAAAGTGGATATGGAAGCAGGGTCTCTAACCAGCCAAAGCTGCTTGGCCATCTCACCTCAAAGATTAGACTCACTTCCCCCTTCCTACAGGATCATGTGCATTTCGAACCCATTGGGGAATATGGCTAACTAGCACCTTACTCCCCTCGCCAGGGGAATGCCATGAAGCACCTTCTAATAAAACAATGTGATATTTCAAATCACAGGGTCCTATTCTTTGCTATTCCTTGCAAACTAAATCATTTAGCATGTAATATAAATGTCATTCCCTTGTCTCCTGGGAACCTAATCAAATTCATTAAATAACTACCAGAACAGAGGACATGACATATGGAAACTTACTTAAACCAAAATGCAACTGGGTTCTACAGACCTGTACTCATCTAGTTAACAAGTCAATGAGAAAGGAAGCTTTTAAAAAGCGATCTATAAGGGGCACCTGGGTGGCTCAGTAGGCTGAACATCCTACTCTTGATTTCAGCTCAGGGTCACAAAATTGAGCCCAGCATTGGGCTCCGTACTCAGAGTGGAGTCCATTTGGGATTCTCTCTCTCCCTCTGCCCCTCCCCCTGTACTCACGCGTGCACGCGCGCCCTCTCTCTCTCAAAGTAAATAAAATCTTAAAAAACACAAAAAGCAATGTACCATACTACAAACCATATTTTAAAGGGATCTCAAAATGGATCAAAGACCTAAGACTATAGGGCAAAAACTATAAAACTCTTAGAAGAAAACATCAGCATCATTGTTTATGACCTTGGAATGCGTAATGGTTTCTTAAGAAACCAAAAGCTTAAGAAATGAAAGAAAAAAATAGATAAATTGGACTTTGACAGAATTAAAAACTTTTCTACTTCAAAAGATACCATCTAGAAAGTGAAAAGACAACCTAGAGAATGGGAGACAATTCTTGCAAATCATATATCTGGTAAAGGGTTTATATCTAGAATAAAGAACACTTAAAAACTCAATAATAAAAAGATAACTCAATTTTTTAAATGGGAAAAATTCTCCTAAGATGATACACAAGTGGGCAATAAGAAAGGACGATGAACCTTATTAGGCCCCAGAGAAGCGCAAATCAAAACCACAATGAGGTGTCACTTCACACTTACCTGGATGGCTCACATAAAAAGACAGTAACAAGTACTGGAGAGAGAGAGTGTAGAGAAAGCGAACGCTCACACATAGATGGTGGGAGTGTAAAATGGTGCATCCATGTTGAAAAATGGTCTAGCCTTCCTCAAAAGGTTAGACAGTTACCATATGATGTAGCATTCAACTCCAAGGTATATACACAAGAGAATGGAAACTTATGTTTCCTCCCCCACAAAATGTGTACACGAATGTTCACAGCAGCCTGTGAACCAAAAAGGGCAAACAACCCAAATAGCCATCAGGTAATAAGGAGGTAAATATGGGGTGCCTGGCTGGCTCAGTCAGTAAAGCAAGTGATTCTTGATCCCAGAGTCATGAGTTTGAGCCCCATGTTGGGCACAGAGATTACTTTAAATAAACAAATCAATAAATAACATTTTTTTTAAAAAGGAGGGGTATTAACCCTTCTTTTAGAAAAATAAAATATGAAAAAATAAGTGGATAAATACAATATGGCATAACTACATAATGGAATATTATTCAGCAATAAAATAAAATGAAGTACTAATACATGCTATAACATGGATGAATCTTAAAAATACTAAGTGAAATAAGCTAGTTGCAAAAGACCACATGTTACATTTATATGAAATGTCCAGAATAGGCGGATCGCTAAAGACAGGACACAGGTGAGTCTAAGGTTGGAGGGGGAAATGAGAATGATGCAGAAAGGGTATAATGTTCTTTTTTTGGGAAAAAATGTTCTCAAACTGTGATGATAGCTGCCTGACTCTGCTTATCCCCATATGACTTAGATCTCAACAAATCTGTTTTTTAAAAAAAAAAAAAAAAAAAAAAAAAAAGCAGTCTAAATCAGGAGTTCCAACCCTGGAGAATGCAAAGCTGTGCACATACTTGGGATTTTCTAGAGAAACATCTCTAGCTTTCCCCAGATTCTCAAGGAATTAACAACCCAGCAAAGTTTAAGAACCAAGCAACCCTTTAACTGGATGGCCATGGAAGGCCTCCTTGCAATGTAAAATCTCTCCTACGTGGACACTGTCCTCCGTTTATCACTCCAACAGCACAAGGAAGGTTCTCCTCTACTGCTGATAGCACCCACGCTACACTGACCAGTTTCACCACCAGGTTGAACAGGGAAACGGCAATGACATATATGAATAACGAATCACAAAAAGATACTCAATGAGAGGGGCCAAATGTGAATCCTACAGATGCTAATGAGATCGCCGCTAACGAATGCTGTGTTGAAAAGTCAGCATTGGCCCCAACAACCCTGTCCGTCTTCAGTGTTTAAGATTTTGGACTCTGCAAAGGGACTGGCTGACGTTTGATAATTTGCTTGAACGCTCTGAGCTTTAGTGTCTTCACCTAGAAGAAGGGGCAAATAGTAATACCTAGCTCACGGGGTGGGGGGGATTGTGAAGATGGAATTACGTAACACAAATTAAAGTACTCAGCATTGAACATGGCATGCAGTCAGCACTCAATAAATGTAAGCCTTTATTAATAATATTGCTGCTGATTTTGGTGTTAAGCATGAGTTCTCATCCCCCACTTAGAGCCCAGTTATTCCCTCCACCAAAATGCATTCTTCTGCAACCAAACTAAGAATCAAATTTAACAAAATAACCAAAGAACACTCGTCTGACTTCTCAATACTCTACTACATACTCAGTGAGCTGCAAATACTCCATTTTCCAGAATTTCTTTACAATTGTTTATTCAGTTGACTAGGAGACCTCTCAAGTTTGGGGATGAGGACATGAGTCGAGGAAACTAGAAGCTACTTGAGCTTACGGTTTGGCTTGTTTACCTAAATAAAACACTTCTTGGCAACTCCTGAGAACTTGTAATTAATGAGCCATAAAAAAAAAAAAAAAGTAGCTGCCATTCCAATGGGCAACCAGAACAAATCCTTAAGCTTCAAGAAAGGCAATGATGATCTTTTCAAGAAACCCAGCCAGGCCACATATACCAGCTCTGACTCACTCAGGATAAGCCATTTTGGAATCCTACCTTGGAACAAGGCTATCACCTCCACGGAGAGTGGTGGGGTCCAGCTCAAAAATGGAGGAGATGTCATTGCCTTCAGGCACAGAGACCAGGGAGTACACCATCTTGTCTTGGGCATTTCGCAACCTGCTTCGAGAGGCGTCCTGATCAGGGTCCACCTGAGGAGGAAAAGTCATCAAGTCATGGATTCTGCACGCCAGACCCTTCCCTCACTACAATCACTGCACAGTCCACAGGAACAGGGAAGAAACAATAGTGAACATCAGCAGTTGGCAGGAAAAGAACCACAGCTTCAGAGCAGTCATGAAAGATGATAATCGGCCACCCACGCCAAGAATATTTACATGCTACCTCATTGTGTTGCAATAAAAATGTTTAAACAATGCAGGGTTACAGTAACAGATGTCCATGGAAAGAGGGCTATATAGGTGATGAACAAGTCCGTATGGCTACACCCGTCTGCAGTAGTTGGAAGAGAAAAGAAGCACTTTGAGAAAACTCATCCTGTGGATTTGGTTAGGGGTCATTGTGTTAATTTACAATTAAATTGTCTAGCAATAATATGATACATCTACTTCCCAGGAGAAAAAGTAAAATAAAATAAGCCTGAATCCAAGTGTTCGTAAGCAGAGATCCCAGTGTGGCCAAGAAAAATATCTGAGAAGTCAGACTAGCCCTGAAAAAAATGTTCATAATTAATCAAGAACCGCTGCCAATGACAATTCAGGGGAAAAGGGGCCTCTCTTGCTATGTAAGGGATTTGGCGGAGGCTGAAGAGAATCTCTGACAGTTAAGACTAATGAACAATGACGAAAGCTTTCCTGAGAAACTATAAAAACACATTCTAGGCTCCAGAGCCCACCTGCCTGAGTGGATTTAAGCAGCATGCTTAGACTGTCACGTCCTCTCTTAGGCTTTGCAAGGTGTCTCCCAGTGCTGTGACTCTACGTGGGATTATTTTTAATTTTTAACATCCTTGCAAGAAGAACAACATCCACTTGTATCTACTGCGAAAATCACATTTTCTTTGTCACTAACTTGCTTTGCTTGGGCTGAGGCACTGACCCCTTTCCAAATGGGGAATGGATAAAAGGAAATCAAGTTTAACAGGCAAAGGAGAGAGCATGAGAGAATTTAATTCCAGGGCCTGACATCTAGGACTGCAGGCGGTAGTCTGCTCTAGGAGTTCACTGGCGGCCCCAACTTTTGTCTGAGAAAAGGAAGAAGGGAGTGGGGGGAGGGTGAAGAGAGGAGGATGGAAGGAGAGAATGGGAAGGAGGGAGAAAGAAAATACAAATGCTTCTTTTAATACCCAAAAACTCTGTGTCCTCCTCGCAATGCCCTCTCCTCTAATACCTTGCGGCACGACCTAAACAAACCCACAACTCGTTGTTCTCTCCACCCTTAAGTCTGAATCAAGTGGAGATCACCAAGGACCTCAGTTCAAGGAAAAGCTCTGTCCTCTTCTAACTACTCTGACCTGCAAAGTCTTCCACACGCCACTTTCAAAATAAACCCCGACCTGATTCTGGCTCGAGACACACAGCTTAGCTACAGGCTGGCAGTTCAATTTCAGACCTGCCGGAACCCTGAAGAAAAATTAAAATTGCACGGAGGGCCTGTATCTGGACTGCGACTGAGCAACAGCGGCTTCACGTTCTTTGTGGGCAGTCGGCGTTTGCCACCTAGTGGGAGGAAAGGCGCATGTACAAAAGGCTGCAAGACAAGAGCCAGCCTAGGGTTGTCCTTCCTCTCCCTCTGGCGTCAAGCCTGTGGCTCATGGGTGCTGCTAAATGGAGAAGGACAAGCTCAACAAGCTAAGTAAGATTCCAGGCCAAGATTCCTACAAGCACTGGAGGCCAGTCTTGAAGACGTACGTGACCCACGAGCAGAACACAGTTTCCTCTCCCAAACTTTCCCAACTCCAGCTTTTCTGCTCAAGTTTTCTGGCCCACAAGAGGGTGAGGGGTGCAGGACTCTGCTGATGCTAACACCTTCCCCACAGAGGCAGGAGCTGGGCCGCTGGCCTCGTGGGTGCAGGGTGAGCTCCCCAAGCCCTCCTCCCTATGAAGACTGCCACCCAAGCAACAGCCAAAGCAGCCAGGGCAATGCGGTCTGGATCTGCACCCAAGCCTGCTGGCACATTCCACCACCGTGCCATGGAGAAGCATGAGAAAATAGAGAGATGCATGAACACTGAACCAAGGCATGTGATGAGTTAGGACCACGCTCTGGTTCCTCATCAGTCCCACAAAAGATCATAAAATCTCCCCTAACTCCTTTCACACGGCTGCTGTGCAGCCCAGATGAGCTCATGGAGGTGAAGGCCCTACAAAATGCTACTGATCGTGTGCAACTTACACAAGCGCTACTTACTGAGCACTTACTATGGGCCATGTCTTGGGCATCACACCTCACTTGGTCCTTGCGACAAGCATATCCACCACTTTTACAGAGGAGGGAAGTGAGGGCCAGAGAGGGGAATGTAGCTCGTTCAGTCACACAGCTCATACAAGGGGGGTCTGCTATTTAAACCCAGGTCTGCCTCTTCCCTGCCCTGCATTGCATCAGTATGTTCTTCCTCCTGCACTACAAATGCCAGACCTCCCCACGCCCATCGAGAAGCCAGGAGAGCAGCCCCGTTCCTCACAGAGCTCAAGGTTCAAATGGACATGAGCTCTCACTGGCAGAAGCCACAGCTCTCCTTCCAAGTCATCTGAGAGAGGAGACTTACTCTGTGTTACAGCCCAGAAGGCAGCGCTAATACCATTAGATGTAAGTTCCACAAAGGCAGTTCTTTCTCTCAAAATAAAGAAGGTGCAAGGACAAGAACTGCCTTATGAAAAATGGCGCCCCTGCCAGTCCAAGCCTCTGAAGACCGGCCACATGAACACTACGCACAGAGGTGGGGCAAAGATTTCCCTGCATGTTGGCAAGAAGTCGGACCAGGTCAGTGCTCTCAATCTTCCAGGGAACATGGAAGGGCAGCTTTCAAAATGAACTCTGGAAGTAAGGGTGAGGAAGATGAAAGGAAGGAGCAGGGCCCTCAGCTGCTCCCTCAAGAATCGAGAAAGACATGAACTCCTGTAGCACGTCCAGGAACTCATGACATGAAGCCCTCAGCTAGAACTCCTCTTCATTCCTTCTAAAGCTAACTTTCTATCCAAACGTAACTGCAAGGTTCACCCTTCCCTCAGAATTCGGACTTTCCAAAGACAACTGCATTCTGTATTCTCTCTGCCCCAAACCCCTTTACTCATGGATCCACTTTAAAACCTGTAAGTTCTTCCAGAATTTTACACCCCCCCCCAAGCAAAAAAGAAATACGCTCAGTACCACCTACCATATTCACCAGAGATGATCACATGAACGCACAATGTCAGAGTAGCAACTATTTGCATTTTTTTAATCCTAGACTAGAATGAAGCACTGCACAAGAGAAGGGCTTTATTGATAGCCATCATTTCCATATAACACAACCACTGCCCTCTTTAACCCACAGTTGTGGGCAGTTCAATCCCCAAGTGCCTCCAAATCAGCATTAATTGGTTATGGCTTCAAAAGAAGGATCCTGTTGGCATTAAATTCCAAACCACATTATAAAGTCTATTTCTGAGTTTGCAGAAAGCAAGGACAGATGGTTAGACAAGTGAGTGTCTAATCAGATGTCAGGAGCACCACACCTCATGTGTTACCTCCATCATCTAAATGACACTATCCATCTCACACACTCATTCCCTGAAAAAAATCTGGGTGAGTCACAGATTGAGGTGAACAGCAACTGGATATTCATTTGTAAAAGCCGACTTCTTAAGAAGCCATCTCCGTCTCTAACCTAGGGGCATTCCAAGAGATATCATAAATTTCTACAACTTAAAGGTGAAGACCCCTTGACTAAGCACACAGAAGGAGCATCATTACTGATAGTCTTGGACCAATCAGAACACAGGGAGATATGACTGCCCTCAGGGAAGGATAGAACAAGACCCTCTTTTAAGGCATCCTAAGGTTTCCCCTTCCCCATCACTCAATGCTGAATGGCAGTTTCTCAAGTGGGGTTCCAGATCATTTGGCCTCACCCTACCGGATGGAGACAAGAAGGCTCTTGCTCATACTTACTGAGGGCTGAAACTCCAGGCATTCTTCCTCAAAGTCAGGGTCTACCTGATGAAAAAGAATCATTAGGAAATTAAAACATCCATTGATTTCTCCAGGACTCGGCCCCACTTGCAGGAGACTTCAAGGCCTGCGAACATCTCTGAACAGCTAAAAACATGTCCCTTCCCTCTGTTCATGAAACCAGCATGCCACAACAACACATATCACATGAGTACAACACACACGGAATGATCTACCAGTCACCAAAAGACAGCTCTCAAGTGTCGACAGAAGAACACAATGAATTCACTAGCAAAGCAACAGTTAGAACCCTAAGATAAATAAAAGATCAGTATCCAGTCATTGATAATACTGCTTAGTTTTAGTTAGAAATAAAAAATTTGTGGCCTCCAGCAAGGGTTACAATCGCTTTAGAACATAACAAAAATGCAACCACCATTGGATCTTTGGCAAACTAGGCAATCAACGTTTCTTTCTCACAGCAGGTTAGCTGGGTCCATAATTCCTTATGGCTTCATTTTAAATTTCAACTTAGTCTTGACCTTTGGTTCTTAAGTATTTCAAAATCATCACTTCTTACAAGTATCAGGCATCCCAGAAGGTTCAGTACATTTAGATTCGGCCTTCTTTGGGGTCAGCTGCAGAAGCAATACTGGCACCCACGCATCACCTTGAAAATCTCTGAGCCATCCCACAGTGGAACCAGACAACGGGAGGTATCTCTTGATGTACGACTAGAATCTGATATGAATATGTATCGCGCATCTTCCAGCAAATCAGAGTAAAACTCAGCATCTGTCACACGGTATGATGGCTCCTTAATGTAACACAAAAATTAAAAAGTAAATTCCTCCTGTCCTTCAGTACTAAGTCTTGCCTTTCCTCAAAAACCTTTTATAGACATTTAGGGTAAAGTTAATTTCCTTGATTATTGGCATTCCTGCAAGTAAAAGATAAGACCCTGTCTACTCCACTCGTGCTCTGAGCACCAGAATAGTTGATAAAGTTGTCTAATTCTTTATGTGTCTTAATGTGTCCAGCTTTACATACCATGTTTCACTACAGCTGAGTCTTGGACATTCACGTCAGGAGTAGGGCTGGTAGATAAGATGTGGGGAGAGTAAAATGCAAGAGCAAAAACTTCTATAATCCTAAATCCCAGATTAGCACTCTTTTCTTTTTTTTTTTAAATCTACTCTCTTAGCAGCTTTCAAATATACAGTATAATTAACTATAGTCATCGTGTTGTACATTACATTCCCAAGACAGTATTATTTTCGAACTTATTTTCTCCCCACATCTCGATCAAAATCCCTGTGAAGTACTAAAATGTGTTAATCATCATTACCTTTTCTCGCCTATAAGCAGGGAAATGAGGCAGGAGGAAACAGCAAAGCAGAAGGAAAAGCAAGGTGACTGAGCATCTAACTACCCAAAGGCCACAGGTAAATGAAGAAAAAGGAATGTGTCAACCTTGAAAGAGAAAGACACAGAGGCTGCTACTTACCTCTGCTGCTAAGTAATGCCCTGTAGCAAGATGCTTAAAACGGAAGAGGCTGTTCCAATATCCTGCTCCACCCCGACATGGGTCATGTTGGACTACCTACAAGAGGAGGAATCATTAATAGGAGTGGAAAAAACGTCAACCCATATTAAGACAACACTGAGACTTCACACATAAGTCATAGTTCAGGAGTGATATGTACTAGCTGAAAAAAAAAAAAAAAGAGTGTCTTCCAACAAAGCCATTGCAAGTATCATACGTAACGTCAGAGCTCAAACATATAGAAGCGTTAGGTTTCTCCAAAGAAGAAATAGTCTCCCAGCTAATATGAAATGATGCCAGTAAAAAGGTTGATGGTTTTCAGATTATTTGCTTTAATCATAATAATGTAGAAGTTAAGATTCTACAATTCATCCATAAAAGGCATGACAAATAAAGAAATTTCAGAGGAAACTGTGAAGCATTCTATACTTGTACTCATTTGCTGAAACACACAGATAAGCCAGTGCTCTGAAACTTGAAACTCACAGAGCCTGGGCCAATTTATCATAAAAATACATGTAGCTTCAGCTTCTGGTCATGATGGAATAACTGGCACTGGTAGTTGGTGCCATGAACAACTAAACACTGCACAAAATATATGAACTTGCTATAGACGACTAGGAAACTGGATAAAATACAGGAAACAACTATGTTCAAATGTTGGACAAAAGGTAGTACAAAATTGTGATCTCTGAGAAAAGGGAAACAAAGTGATCTTCATGATTATTCCAGCTCTCTGCCTTAAGGTCCTCTCTGGACGGTAGCATTGGGAAGAAGAATCTAAGCAGAAGACACTGGTCTGAGTTGAGGAGATACATCAGAATTTAGGGAGACTGAAGTGGCTGGAATTTGTGGGGACAGAATACAGAGCTAGCCACAGAAAAAGCTCCAGACATCTACATAGGGGCCTCCTTGAGTTTTTGGTTGAATACCAAGTTGCATATGTGTAAGGTGGGACCACACAATGCCAAATGAAGAATGACAGGAAAGCTGTGAGCTCTATGTTCTCATTGCTCACTTGGGGCTGGGAGGTGTTCTGAGAGATTCCATGGAACACCTGGGGCATTCAGTAAAAATGTCAAAAGGGTTACATCTTAGTAATGGGGCCAATCCAGCCCTAAAAAAAAAAAAAAAGACTGTAACAGATTTGACTTAGCAAATCTTTAAAATAAGCCTCCAAAGCATCAAACTGATTCACAAGTAATTTACTGTTGACAAAACAAAACTCCAAACTCTTTAAAAGAAAGCAACAGAATACAGACACCCCCCAAAGTAGCACCACAATTTCAGTATATAATCATGAAGCACTGGACAGACGAGAATCAGGAAAACGTAACCCATAAACTCAGTGACCTGCCAGACAATATCAAATGATCCATCATGTCTGTGGGGGTTGGTGGGGGCGGGGAAAATATTTGAGAAAGAATGAACCCAAATATTCCCATTTTGATACACAGATTCAAGAAACTCAATGAACTCAAAGCAGGATAAAAACACACACACACACATCTACTTACCCACCCACCAAGGCACATTATAATTAGATTAATGTAAACCAGAAATAAAAAAGGAAAATCTGAAAAGCAGTCAGGAAAAAAAAAAAAAGACACTATATACAGAGAACAAAGGTAAGAAAACACTGAATTCACATCAGAAATAATGCACACAAGATGACAATGGATGCACAACTTGGAAGAACAGGAAGAAAAAAACTGTCTACTTGGATTCTGTATCCAACAAAAATAGCATTCATACGTGAAGGCCATGTGGAGAAACTGGGACCTTAACACATCACAGGTGGGAGTATCAGCTAGTGCGATCTGGCAGGGCCTCAAACAGTTAAACAGCGTTACCATACGACCCACAATTCCACCTCTCAAAGAACTGAAACACCCATGTCCTCACAAAAATTGGTATGTGAATGTGCACAGAAGCATTATTCCAAAGAGCGCAGAAGTAGAAACAATCTAAATTCCATCAAGTAAGAAAATATGGAATATCCATACGATGGAATATTATTAGGCAATAAGAAGGAATGAAGAACTGATACATATGGCAATATGGTTGAACTTTGAAAACACGGTGAAAGTAGTGAAAGAAGTCAGATACAAAGGATCCCATATCACAGTACACTATTTATAGGAAATGTCCCGCACAGACAAATCTATAGAGACAAGAAACAGTAATTGCCAGGAGAGCAGTGGTTTGAGGGGAAACAGGTGTGATCACTATGGAAACAGGGCTTCTCTTGGAGTAATGAAAATGTTCTAAAATTGATTGTGGTGATGGTGGCCAAACTCTACAGACCTAATACAAATCATTAGTTGGAGTTGTATCTCAATGAAACTGCTAAAAAAAAACACACACACAGATTTTTAAAATGAAGGTGAAATATAATTCCTCATTTTCAAATGAGAGCTAAGAGAACTGGTCACTAGCAGGCCTGCTATACAAGAAATGCTATACATGGTATCGTCTTCCTTTTTTTATCTTAAAGGAGCACTTACGATTCCAGAATCTGCAAGAAAAATATAAAAAAGGGAGACATTCAAAGTTTTCCTAGAACATGCAGGGAAAAACCAGCAGGAAACAGTTTTTAAGGGAATAAGAATTAGACAGCTGTTTCTTCGCAGAAGAAAAAAAGAGAGAAGATGCTCTGAAGTGGACTTCTGAGTTAAGCACCTAAAGTTTTAGCAATATAGACCTCAAACACCCTCCACACAAACTTGTGATCTTTAATTCATTCCTGTCAACTTAGAAGTGAATAAGACATGGTACCTGCTTGTAAATGTACTCAAGTCAGCCACGGTGACTCTGCAGGGTTCAGACCTTTGGCGGGGGGGGCAGGACGGTTTATGACAGCATGTTAAAGTTGCAAAAATGTCTGTGAAGTGATGTGAACTGTGCAAAAATAACCTGCTCCAAGAACAAACAGCTCCATGGAAATGGGCACGTTAAGTTAACAAAATGACGGTTTACTTCTTCCTTTTTTCCCTGTATTTTCAGTTTTTCTTTAGTTTCCACTTACTACTTTAAATTAACAAGCAGTAGTTTTTGGGTTTTGTTTTTTTTTTTTGGCACTAGTATCCAAATAACACATGAAAAGTGGTTCTGAAAGACTGTTTTGAACATACAAAATGCTGTGCTGAGTACAACAGTGACATCAGTGAACAATGACAAAGGTCTAGCTCACAAGGGCTTTCTAATCTAGCAGGATTGACAGCGTCTCTATGTAGACACTAACTAAAAAACTCCCAACAAGTGGTATGGGTGTGGAGAGAAGGAGAAAAAGAATAAGGAGAAGGCAGAAATTGAAAACTTTGTGTAGATTCCTTTCATCATGAAAACTAGAAATTTTTCTATACAACGGCCAAGATAAACCTGAGTATTACAACATCCATGTTAAAAGAGAGGTAAGACAATTTTTAAAATGGGCAAAATATTGGAACACTTTCCTGAAGAAGACACACTGATGGCAAATAAAGACATGAAAAAATGCTCAATGTTATTAGCTATCGGGGAAATGCAGATTAAAAGCACAAAGACATTTCACTACACACCTATTAAAATGGCTGGCATTAAAAGGACTAACCGTACCACGTGTTGGTGATGATGTGCAAGAACCAGAACTCTCACATCTTGCTGCTGGGATATAAAATGATATGAGCACTTGGGAAAATAGCTTGGTAGTTTTTTTTTAAACATACACCCACCATATGATCCAGCTATTCCATTTCTAGGTATTTAGCCAAGAGAAATGGAAGTTCATGACTATGAAGAGACTTGTACACATCTGTAATGCCCTCAGAAGCTTTAGTTGTAACAGCCAAAAGTCGGGATCAACTCAAATGTCCATCAACAGGTGAACAGACAAACTGTGGTATACCTTACACTAAACCATTACTCACCAATAGAAAGGAATGAACTGTTGACACATGCAACAACATGCACGAATCTCAAGATAATTATGCTGAGTAGAAAAAAAGACCAAAAAGAGATTACATACCATCTGACCCCGCTTAAAGTTCAAGAACAGAGAATACGTAACCATGGAGACGGAAGTCAAATCAGTGGTTACTTCTCTAAGAAGAAACACAAGATAGTGCTGGAGAGAAGCTCAAGGGAGCCTTCTAGGTGCTGCTAGTCTTCTACTTCCTGACCTACGTGCTGGTTAGGGGACTGTACGTGCACGTAAAAATTCACCAAGTTGTATACTTTTGACCTGGGCACACGCGTCTGCTATACCTCAATAAAAACATAAAACAATTAAAGCAGGGAGGAAGAAGAGAGGAGGCAAGCCAAGACAGAGAAATGCATGTACCCCAAGAGCTGCAGTTACACAGACAGAAGGGCTTCGGGGAGGGGCTCTCATCTCCTCTGTCACCAAGCACTCATGCCATTGTCTGTGGGTCCCATGATTCTAGTCTCTCTCCACCTCCTCTCAATAAATGACATGCTGTGAGCAGAATCACTTATCTCCGTAAGTAGCACTCTGATTATGTTACACCCCTGCTCAAAACTCCTCTACAAGCTCCTCCCCTGCCTATGACTTAAATCCCAACTCCTCACAGCCTGGATAGACGCGCCTCAGGCTCTGGTCTCCAAACCAGTTTGTTTGACTTCCGTGCCTATCCGCTGCTCCCCACCGAACTGGGATGCTGAGCCTTACCTTAAGGCTGCCTTATATTCCCAATTCCGTGCCACCGTCTGACATGAAGTGACCTACACTCCACGCATCTCTGCCTTCAGAAATACCCGTCATCCTGTATGTACCAGTTCAGATGTCACCTCCTTCACCCAACCTGAACTTCCTTCCTCATCCCAATCCCCAGAGCATGAGGAATATGTCTCTGGCCTCTTTGCCACCCAGTGATCCGGGTGTCTCTCTTCTATCCTATCCCTGGCATGAGTCACCGATGTGTCCTGCTGAGTAGGCACTCAAGTACATAACGTTGGGCAGACGAATGAGCAAGGGAAAGGAGGACATGGAAGGAAAAGACAATCAGATGGATGAGAGGAAGAAACTTCCAGCTTCAGTTGCAAGTCTGCTTCCCAAGTAGACATCATTTTCCTCCACAAGCACACCCAGCATCCTTTGGATACGGCACGGCGTGCTTGTTCATCCGTTATCCCGACCCACTTTTGGAAACAGGTGGGCTTAAGTGCCCTACAGATCCCCGAATCTTCTCTCTCCCTCTCCGGCCCCGCCTCTTACCTCCACCTCCCACAGGGCTTTTGAACTCGTGGCAGATGTGGCTGACTGTCGGCCCGTGGTTCTCAGGAAGACGTGCTGCTTCTTCCTGTGCTCGTCGCAGGTAAGGAACTTCTCCTGCTCCGCATGGAACAGCCTTACCACGTCACCCTAAAAAGTCAGCACACGGAGGGATTAAGGGTGATGAATTTTACAAGAGAACTTAGCTGCTGCCCCACGTGGAGCCACGTGCTGCCAGCCTGAGAAGGTACCAAACTCACCCCCTTCAGGATGTCATCTTTGTTGTCACTCCATTTCATGAAAAGGACTATTTTCCAGCTTGTATTGCAGTTGACGGAATTGACCTGGAAAACAAATGACAGTTACTTTTTCATACATCCCTCCCAACGACTGTGTCTTCCAGCACCAAAACTCCTCACTACAGCCCAAGAAGCAGGGCTGTGCTTCCTCCCTCAAATCCTACCAGCTCACACCATTAAGATCACAGGAACCTCAAATTCGACTGGCCTTGCAGATGTGTTTGGTAATAAAGGGTGCATTTGTGCCCATCACCATATATGCTCAAAAGGACTAGAGGAACCTCACTTTCAGCCTTTCTTCTCCAAGTCTCCTGTTCTGTAGTCAAAAAGTAATATTTCAGTAACAACAAGTACTGATAAACAACAAGTACAAAGAGTCCAGCAACTAAATTCTAAAATGTGAATGACGCTCACTAGCAACGGCAGCCACTGCTTGTACGCTCCATATGTGCCAGGCCCTGGGCGAAGCACTAACATTCACTACTATGTTCAGCCCTCAGCAACACCCTAAAAGAAACAGTAAGGACTATCAACTTATTTCAGACAGGAAAACTAATGCACAGGGAGATTAGGTGACTAGCCTCCAAACACAGAGCTAGCGAATGGCAGATTTGGGATTTCACTCCACATGTATGTGACCCCAGAGCTTGTGTTCTCAACCCGTAGACAAATATTTATGTCACAGTCAAGTTATTGTCCTTTTGTCCTGTAATTGCCAAATTTGAGGCCAAGGAGATGTATTGCCAAAATCAACATATCCCCATTGCCAGGCCGCTGATGGCCTGTATACACCCGTCTTAGTAATCCAAGACATTCTCCCAAGGGAAACAAACTGGAAAAAGATGGCCCTCTGACCAGAGAAATTTTGGTAGAAGAGGCCCTTCTCTGGCTTAACAAATTAGGCAATAATCCCCCAGTTATAGGACGCCTAGGGTAGCTAACAGCCCTCACCCAACCCCACATGGCAACCCTGATTCTGGGCCTTGGTTACTCACCTGCAGAACAGGCATGCTGCCCCAAGTCACTAATAAGGTCACTTTCAGCACGCACATGCTCTGGCCTCCAGAAGGCCTGCTCCTGCAACCTCTGCCTGCCCACAAGCCATCACGTGGTTTCCCTTACCTCGTTGCAGCCGGGGTTATCCACCAGCTGATGGCTGCTGGCATGTAGGGGCTGGCCAGCATTGACGGGGTTCAGTACAACCTTGTCACCTATGACCACCTGGAAAGGAAGAGACCAACAGAGCTTTTCACAAAACAGGTCAGAAGTCTCTGGTGGAGGGCAGCTGGGCATCCTTAGACCACCCCCTTGGATATGGCACCCCCTCTGCCAGCACAGCCAAACCCTTCGTAGTACCGGCCAGCCAGGCCCACAGTCCCTGTCCAATCCCTGGAGAGATGCTAAGACCAACATGGGACACCACTGCCAACTGTCAATATTCCCCTTTTCCTATGTTAACAGAGATCTATAAATAAGCTTTGAGTATTAGGAGTAGAAACAGAACATTGCCTGAAGGAAGTCTATTTTTAAATGAATAAAGCTGTAATCTTCTATATCTAAAGCAATGACTTTCATACTTTTTTGGTACAAGCCACAGAAGAAATACTTCTCTATTATATTCCAGCCATATACTTAGGGGCACATATGTGCGTGTATATATATATGTGTGTGTACATATATAGATATACACATCTATATTTATCTGAAACAGAAGGTACCTCCCTAAAACAATACTTAGCTCATTACGTTTAGGACAGCCTGATCCTATCTATTCTACTCCACCTTCTATGAGTCACAAGCCACTACACTGATCTGAGTCCACTAATAGACCAACACTTGTAAAACACTATCCTACAAAGGAGAGCCAACCTTTCGACTCCATCTTACCTTCTCAACTAAGGCACAGCTATCTAGGTAAGTTATAGAATAAAAAAGCCAAGAACTTGCTAAAAATGAAACTCAGGACAAAGCACCTTTATCTTTTATTATGAGGCTAGAATGAAGGAGAACAGAAATGATGGCTTCCTAAGAGGTAAAACTCATCTATTTCCAGTTTGCTACATGTGGGGAGCATATACAATTAAATTTCCCCTAACACTATATATATATAATTACCTCAAAAAAATCCAAAACTTATGGTGAAAGCTAAGCTTTACTGGACTTGTTCCTCTCTTCTCGGTTGAGGGTATTTCCTGTACACCAACTGGGAAGGAATGGTCTGCTTCTACCTGCTTCTGGGATATGGCATATAATATAATACATACCCCACCATATAAACGAACATATACACTGCCCAAAGCTTGTAAACTTAAATAGCAATACTGAAAATGGCAAAGCCCAGTTTGAGGTTAAGGCTAGCTGAGCATTTTGACGAGATTTCAAGCTGGTTAAGGAACACATTTTGTTTTAGTAAAAAACTACAATTTCCAAATCTTAACAAGGTCAGAAGTACGGCTTAATAGCATTCAAACATACTTGTTGTCAAGTATATGCCCACATAATGACATACTAATATATAGCTGACGAGTATCAGAACTGCTCTAAGTCACATGGAAAAGTATTTCAGCGGCTTTATGTCCTAGGGACCCCACAGGAGAGGGGCCAGCTCAGGACCAATCGCAGTCACTGAAACGGGACGGAGAGCCTGCCGGCTTACCGATAAAGGAACAAGTGAAAGAATAATCCTAAAAGCCACTCTCCTTCCCTGCTGTAACTAGCTCTCTTCTCTTCTTCTTTACTAACTTTATTTCCAAAATAGAGAGGCGTTTCCATTCCTCTAATGATCTAGAATGACGGGACACTGCCCGGGACATCTATATATGATAGCTGTTTTCATGATGAAGTTACTGAGGTAATGGGCTATTCATACAATTTCTTCAGAAACTCAGTAGGAAAAACACAGCTACTGTATTTAGGTCACACTTCTCTCCAAATTTCCCTGTTTCCCAAACACTGGTTTCCATAGTGACTCCCTTCTCTTCATACAGGATGAGCCTCTGGTTCCAACTATAAAATTCTCCCAGTTGATGTTTCTGTACAGTTAAGGTTGGAGGCGTGGCATCGGGGCAGGGAGTTTGCACTTACACTGTCTCCGATGGAGCGCAGCTTGTAGAATGGCTGAATGTAAAACCAGGAGCCCTCATTTCCCGCCTCGTCCAAAGTCACTCTCATGGCGTTCTTCTCCAGCAGAGCTGGAAGCCTCTTATTCACGGTTAGGTATTTATTACTTTTCAAATGCAGGAGCTGAAAACCCACGGAGAGAATAAGGTGAGTGTCAGCAGGTCTCTGAATCTCTACGATGCCTCTCTCAGTCACATAATATGTATCAAACATTCCTTCCAGCCTTGAGCTAAGTGTGAAGTTAGAGGGTCACCGAAGTGACTGAGGCAGGGAATCATTGGAAAATAAGGAAGAGCAAAGGGAGAAGAAGCAGACAGATCAAGAAACATTTTATTTTTCCCCCCAACATGGCCATGGACAAGATGGATGTTGTTCAGGTCAAGTGCACCGTCAGCAAGGAACAGCACTCAGCCATCTGTTAACAGGTAGGAGCCCAAGCCCATGTAAAGGAGCTGAGGAACGGCGATCTCAGTATCCCTGACCCTAACATGGAGCTAAGGAAGGGCACTTCTGAGCACAAGAAAGAGTTGAAGAGATGACCCTGTAAGGGGGTAGTCATTTCATGTGGCATAACATGGCTGCTACGAATTTCCACCTTCAACTGCTAAGCACTTTATTCTTGATTCTTGGGAGAACCAAAGATCTAAATGTGAAACAGCTTGTCCATAGTAGGTCTATACCAAGAAGCGTTGATTAATGCTTCCCAAATTAACAGGCTATAAGAGAAGATGGAAGGGTAGATGAAAGATTGCCCAAATCCTGGAGAAATATTAAGACCAGCATGGAACATCATTGCCAACTGCCAATATCCCTTTTTCATATGTTAATAGATACACTCTCTAAAACATTCCTAGGAGGTCCAAACTCTTCTATCAATGTTGTTAGGGTCATAAGTTTAATTTGTGAGTCCCTGGCATCCCTTGGCCGTTATACACAAGGGGAAGGCAATGCCCTCTTAAGTCTTCATTGTTACTCTGGTGAGTGGCCCCAGATGCTCCTCCACACATCTGGCTAGGTGCTGAACTCAGTTGGTTTATAAACTGACATTACCTAGAGATGGATCCCAAGATCCAGGCTTTGAAGAAGTAATTACTTATTAAAGTAATATCAGCTAAAATGTATTCCAAGCTTACTCTGTGACAGCACGGTACCTCTCAATCATTCTAGGAAACAAGTACTATTTTTATTCCCATTTTGCTATTGAGCAAACTGAGGCACAGGAACATTTCCTGCCCAAAATCTCAGAGTCATTAAGTCACAAAATCTGAATTGAAATACACTTAAGGGTTTACATTCTTAGCCCCTGTGCCCACCTGCCATCTTCAGGTCAAGCCATAATCTCTGATCTAGCCACATGAGGCAGTCCTAAGTTCGAAGGCACTGGTCTGGCCCAGTATGAAGCTGATACTGATCTCTGGGCCCACCTGGCCCCTTGTGTCCTTTCTCAGTTGGACAGAACTTGAAAGGAAGGTGGAGTGGGACTGGCAGGACCTATCTTCAAACAGATTTGAAAGCTACTTTACTATCCCAAAAGGCCAAATAATAATAACCTATTTAAACATAAAAGGTTGCTATTACCAATGTGGCGATTCTACTTTCCCCATGCTCTAGATTATCACTGTTCTCTAACAAAAATAACAGTGGGAAGGAATTCCTTTGTAACCAGTCAAGTTTAAATGGTAAGTGCTATCTTTCAGAAAGGGAAACAAGAAAGATAACCAGATGGGTCAGGTCTTCAAAAGTTGGTTAACTATTACCCTTTGTGTCCGTACCAAAATGATCGTCACTAGGTAAACAGAAAAAGGCTACAGGGGCACCTGAATGGCTCAGCTGGTAAAGCCTCAGACTTGGCTTTGGCTCAGGTCACAATCTCAGGGTCGCTAGATGAAGCCTCTGGTTGGGTTCCGAACTCAGTGGAGAGTGTGCTTGGGAATCTTTCCCCTCCCTGTCCATCCCTCTCTTCTTCTCCCCCCTCCCCCTGCTCATGCAGGCACTAACTCTCTAAAATAAATACATAAATAAAGTCTTAAAAAAAAATAAAAACAGAAGAAGGCTACATTTGGCACTGGACCTCCTCACACACTATTTTCTGCAAGGATAGACCCAGATAGATTTTCTTACAAACCCCGCCGTAGCTATTTCCTAAAGTGTGTTTTATCCCCATGCCAACTTTAAAGGCACAAGGGATAAACAAGTAAACCTCACAACCCGTGAGACAAGACATGAGACCTGTCATCAAATATTCTACCTGAAGGTACAGAATTGCTCTCATTGCCCCTGTGACCAGCTCTTGTACCAACGGATAAAAGTTACAGGCAAGCCAATGTTTACCCAATAGAAAGAACTTTCAAGGAAGGCAAATGAATCAAAAGTGCAGCAGCCAGGCTCATTTCCAGATAGGGAACTTCCCACTTAAAATATTTGCACAGAACTCTAATTACCAACTGCAGGGCAGAGTAGTGCCTTCTCGCACTGAGAGAGGGACAACTCAAAAGCCTAAGAATCTAACCCACATAAGAAGAAACACTAGGCCTTTTGCACCAGACTGGCTGTCTCCATGGGAGTCCTGTTGGAAAGCTGTCCAAACCCAATCTCATGTGTTTATTTTTTGGTTTTGTTCTTCGTAACGCTCCAGCTCCAGAAGAGAAGAGCGGCCATGACCTACCTGGATCACGTTGCCATACTGGATTACGGTCCCCAGCAATTTCCTGTTTTCTGTCTCATTCTGCTTCTTTTCCAAGTCTGCAGCATGCTGTACATGGAGAAGAAAGACTGGTCACAAAGAGGAAACAATGGCTTATATTTCTCCACAGTGATGCAAAACCAATGTCACCAGTTCATATGAGAACCACAGGAATAAGCAAATACCTAAGCAAAGTGAGCAAGGGGGTCAGGAAGCGATCCCACTCTGCCCTTGTTTTTGTTGGCCTTCTTGGCTTTTTTTAAATGTATATTTTTTTCTTTCAGGCATTTATGGACATCTGCTTAGGTTAAAACTACGTCAAAAGCTTATGTATTTTCGAAGAAAATAGGTTAGGGGTGGGAGAGAATTTGCATAGCCTTTTATGATTTGTAGAAGTCCTCTTTTAAGGTTTTCGAGTAAAATAAAACTGAATTTAAATGCTGGTTTCGGGTGATTTCTGGTTTTATGTCCTGGAACATTCATGAGCCTCAGTTTCTACTTTTGTAAAATTAGGATAAAAATAGTAGCGACACTCTCACGTGCCATAGCGCCTGGTCACTGCAGCACTTATGGAATGCTGGTTATTACTGTCAGATATTACTGTAATTTATTTAATTTTTATGGTAGTTCCCTGAGGGGAAGATCATTATCACCATTTCAAAAAGAAACAGACTCAGAGATTAAAAGGTTTATTTGACGTTGCAATTAGTTGGATAGTGGGTACACAAGGGGTTTGTTACACCATTTACTTCTGTGTACATTTGAAATTTTGCTTAATAATGCCTTACTCTGGGGCACCTGGGTGGCTCAGTGGTTAACATCCACCCTCGGCTCAGGTCATGATCTCAGGGTCCTGGGATCAAGTCCCACATCAGGCTCCCTGCTTAGTGGGGAGTCTGCTTCTCCCTCTCCCTCTCCCCCTCCCCCTGTTCATTCTCTCTTTCTCTGTCAAATAAATAAATAAAATCTTTAAAAATATAATGTCTTATTTTAAAAATCACGTATCTGTACTGTAGTATGTGTACACACCCACGTACACACATGATGGAGTATCACTCAGCCATTAAAAAGAATGAAATCTTGCCATTTGTGACAACATGGATGAACCCAGAGGGTATTATGCTAAGTGAAAGGAGTCAGACAAAGACAAATACCTTATGATTTCACTTACATGTGGAACCTAAAAGACAAAACAAATCAACAAACAAGGGGCGCCTCGGTGGCTCCACCGTCTAGGTGTCCAGCTCTTGATTTCAGCTCAGGTCACGATCTCAGGGTCGTGAGTTCAAGCCCCACATTTAAAAAAAGAAATGAACAAACACAAAAGCGGAAACAGACCAATAGATAAAGACGACAAACTGGTAGGTGCTAGAAGGGAGAGGGCAGGGGATGGGCAAAATGGGTGAAGAGGAGTGGGAGGTACAGGCCTCCAGTTATGGAATAAATAAGTCATGGGGATGAAAGGCACACATAGAATACAGTCAATGATACTGCGATAGTGTTGTATGGTGACAGATGGTAGCTACGCTTGTGCTGAGCATCTCATAATGTATAAGCGTGTCAAGTCACTGTTTTACACCTGAAGCTAACGTAACATTGTGTGCCAACTATGCTTCAATTGAAAATAAATAAAATATAATGATGTTGGATATTTTTAAAAAATCACACATCTATTAAGTAGCAGAGGGAATCCTCAAACCCACATCTGGGTTAACTGCAAATCTATAGGTACAAATGGGGTCAGGAGACATTACTAGTCCAAATTTGGCATGCTCAGGAACCTGGTAAAGCTGAAGAGAGGCTTCCAGAATAGTCTGCCAGGGCCATCAACCAGAACAGGCATTTTTATTCATTTACTTACATACCTCAGAAAGTATTGTTATCATATTATAACAAAGCTGAAAGGGAACCAGCTGCCCCCAAACCTAGACTGGGTCAAACAGAAGTAAATTAGCAGGGAAGAAATTCAGTATCTAATCTGATGGATAATAAAACCCTGGTGACCAGCTGTGCATTTCAGAATAGATCCCATTGTTCTCTTCCAGGAGTTTCCCTCCTTGAGGCCAGATGTCCCTAGATGCCAATGGGCTAATAGGTCTCTTTGTCAAGAACAGTCTGCATTTTCACCAGACCTTCGGGGCCTGGGCCTGGTCCCACCACATACCAGCTTTACCATCTTGGCCAGGTTACTTCATCTCCCCAGGCCTCACTCAGTATTCTCGTTCACAAAATGGGGACAACGCAAGGGAGATCAGAGAAAATGTGTGCCTGATACATCATAGGCATCCAATAAATTCTAACCATTATTATTATACATACATTTCTAAAATTAGGAAATATTCTAATGATGAGAATTTCAACTGGTGAACTAAGTTGGGTGGGGGAAGAATCTTTTCATTTCCTTCAAATTCAGCATCTGCTCCATCTCTACCTTCAGTGTAGGTATTTTTAGGAAGGTACATCTTTTGACAAAAATAAGCTGCAGAAAGCAATCCTAAACCAAAAAGAAACCACATTACAGGAGGGCATGATCTGCCCATGTTAGTGCAGATCACTGTAAGTTTCTCACATCTGTCTACCCTGTAAAACAATGGTCTATTCAGAGACTTCCCTCCTCCTCCCTCCTGGAATTAGTTACCAGTCCGCTTCCCTCAGTTACCCAAGGATAAAATCCACTGGGTTCAAGAGACATACAGAAATAATACCAGTGCGGACAACATGGCTATCCTAGGCATCCGAACTGCCCTCAGCACCGTTCTTAGCTCTCTCTTTCCCTCCATCCACACCCTCCCTACATTTCCTCCCACCTCGGTTGTCCCTAGTTTCATGCCTGTGCTGCACCCCTCCAGAGATCTCTAGAGTACCCCATAGTTTCTGTAGGTAGTCTCCCAAATACAACACGGGACTCAATCCACTTGGAAGGAAGGTTTAGACTTCCTAGAGAGGCATTTGTTCTTTCTGCTAAGTAGCTGTCTCCGGTAATGTGGACAGAAAAAAAAAAAATGTCCAAGTGAGAAAAATCAATATGTTCAATAAAATGACATACAATGCTTTCCAACAAATAGTTTTTCCTCTACTCAAAACCTCATACTGAAAGGACTCGTCTTTAGTAAATCACAAAGCAGTGTTTCTTAGACTTAAATGACATAAAGGTTACTGTTTAAGAGAGAAAATTCTCATGGACCTTCCTCTTACTCCTAATTTCCAGTGGCCTCAGTTTAAGAAGCACTAATCTAAAATATTAAGTCCCTACCTACGCTTAGATGAAGTACAAAAGTGGCAAATCAGTATTTGTTGGCATGTCAAAAAGAAACATCAAGTCAGTGATCAAGAAGGCATATATTCCGTATTAAAAACTAATTAAATACCACCAGCTCTACAGATTAAAGGGCACTTGTCTAAAAAGATATAAAAGGTAAAATTAGAAAATATTAGAAAACAAATACCTAAGAACCTCTCTTAAAATACTGAACGTCACATATGAAATACTGTTAAAAGGTTTAATGATAACCAAGCCTACATAACTACTGAATGAACATTCAATGCATTAACCTTGTGGACCATTTGAAGAATTCACTTTTTCTATAAGCATAAGCGTACTTTAAAGACTGAACTCTCCAATTCATTTTACTTTTTTACTGAATACATAAACACCAAATGTGGGGGCACCAGGGTGGCTTAGTCGGTTAAGTGTCTGCCTTCAGCTCAGGTCATGATCCCAGGGTCCAGGAATCAAGTCCCACATAGGGCTCCCTGCTTGGTGGGGAGCCTGCTTCTCCCTCTCCCTCCGCCTGCTGTTCTCCTGCTTGTGCTCTCTGTTTGCCAAATAAATAAATAAATAAATAAATAAATGAATAAATAAATAAATAAATAAATGAATAAATAAATAAATAAATAAATAAATAAATAAAATATTTTAAAATAAACAAACAAATAAATAAATACCAAACGTGATCATTTGAGTTTGCCCATTGGTCCTTAGATAACTTTCCCCACAAAGCCAAATTCCAGTCTTAGACAAAACCATTCTTCCTGCTTTTTGGGTTCAACAGGTGAGGCACAGATTGATAAAAACGGAGTCAGGTACTAACTATACCTGGGCCCACTGATCGAGGTTACTTCACCTGTAAACAGAATGTGACTTGGTCTGTTAAACCCCTCAAGTACATTCTAAGGAATGGCCCATGCTGTAAGACGGTGAACAGACAAATCTTTCCGAAGATTATCTGGCCATGTCTCTCAAAGTTTTTCAATGGGAGCAACTTTGATTTAGTAATTCCACTTCCAGAAATTTCTCCTAAAAAGACAATCTTGCATACAAACAAGGCCATAACAGCTAGTTTCAGTACTGTAAAAACAGCCAGGATTCCGAATACCACCCACCCCACAAGGAGTGGCTGTGTAAAATTACAGTGCTGGCATACAGCAGAGGAACCATGTGGCCACTAAAAATGAAAATAAAAGATTCTTATTTATTCATTACGCATTAAGTGAAAAAAAGTGACTTAAAGAAAGAGAAGACAGCAGTATGTTCCCATTGATACTTCAAAATGTAGAAATACAGGAATATAATAGGGGGGAACACACCAAATATAAACCAAGATTATATTTGAGGAGTAAGATTTAGGGATTGCAATTTGTTTCCGTTTCTGACTCATGTGTATTTTGCAATTCTTTTTCTATCATACTCATGTGTACTATTTCTTTAAAAACCTTATCATATCTCTGTGACAAATAGCCTGGATTTTTCAAAAGAGTCATCTTAAATGTGTTATGTTTGCAAAATTTAAAACCTAATAATTTAAATACCTGTTGCTCTTTTCCCTTACACACTAGGTTGAGGACTGTTTTGAATTTCTAAGGAAGAAATCACACTTAATGCCACGGTCTCTATCACCATGGTTCACCATGGATATTACCATGATCCCTAAGCAACATCAAGGTCAATCTTATCATAGCCACCTGTTATTTTATTTCAGAAAAACAGAGAAACCATTATTCAGTTACTACAGAAAGGTCACTGCAACAGTGGGGAAAGGTTATTTAAAGTCAACAAGCTCTACATTGTGTAATATGATATGGAATAAAGGCTTCTGAAAACAAGCAACATAGGACCCAGGCTTCGAGGGACAAGAGACTTGTCACTCCTGGGCTTTTCTTCGCTTGTCAAGACTATGACTTCATGTAACTGACCGTTTCTCAGAACCAAAACAATGCAGGTCAAAACGCTGTCAGCAAACAGTAGCCAAGGCCTTTGAACACATTATGTGATTTGTGGGAGGGAGAAGCTCATTTTGCCAAGACTTTTAAGAAATCATGACCCGAAGAGTTAGAATCCAGCTGGTCCTGCAGAGGAACACACAGTAACCAGCCACTAGATGTCATTCTCCCTCAGAATGCTGTTTATGTGTTGCTTATCCTAGTCAAAAGGAAGTCAAGTGGTCTAGACAACTAATTCCTTAAATGGCATTAATTTAAAATAATCTGACCTTTGATTGGGGTGCTGCACAGTAGTTGACAAAAATAAAAATGAAAACCCACTGGACACTTCCCATCAACCCCCAAAAGCAAGCGGCTGCCCAAAATACAACAGTTTAACAACTGCACTAAAGCACGTACACGAGTTCCAGACACTAGAGGGAAAAAAGATCCAAATAAGCAGGAAAGTAGGAAATGCACAAAGTCAACATCCAAGTCACATCAGTAATCCTAAATCAGGGGAAAGTACTAGTTTCCTTTTTAAAAAATGTTTTAAAGAACCAATAACATGAAAGAACTATTTCACTTTCTTTTTTTTTTTTTTTTTTAAGTAAGGAGATCAGAGTTCTTGACCTCCTTCAAGATTGCATTTTTTCAAATGTAGTTTTTTTCACTGTTCATTCATGGGAAGGCGCCCTGAAAGCAATATCCATTGAAAGGAGACATAACACTTCATCACAGGTTGGAAATGGGTGGCTGAAGAACCCGACCCAGCTTGAGACATTATTGTACTGAATGGATGCTTTAAACTTTAATTGAATTAGTTGCCAACATTTTTTAAAAACTGAGATATTAGATATAAAGCATGAACTTTTAGCTTCTCTTGAAAAAGTAAAAGATGCGGCAGCAGCTCTGGGCCCACGTTCCCACATAGCAACAGCGAGGGGACGGAACTGCCCCCTCTGGACCCACACACATGCACACTCCACTTAGCAACCAGGCCCACCAAGTTCCTTTTCTTCTGCTTGGCTTCCTGCATGGTCAAGAGGAATCTGAATTTACAACTGCTACTGTAAAAAGCATAGGAAAAGGAAGGTTTTTGAGGGGTACTAATAAGATCTAATTGAACAGAATGATTTTCATATCAGAAAAAGAAAAGTCCAAACTATGAAAGATGTACTTCTTCCAAGATAACCCCGTAGGCATAAGCACTAAATAGCTAACGAGAGAGCTGTGCAAGATTAAACAATCTTGCCCAACACATTCAATTAGATTGCCATAGTCCCAGCACAGACTTTGGGAGGACCCTGGGTCATCACAATGGTTGGGGGAGGCGAGGAGACACTGATATTCAGTGTATGGGAGCCAGGATGCTAGATGGCCCGAAATGCATGCTACAGTCCTGTATAAGGCTAAAGCATCATGCATCCTGTATAGTTGTATGTCTGGTAGACGTTCACATGGGTTAAAATGCTGTCTGCAATTTCTGGGTCTAGCTCCTAACTTCACTTTATGTATCAACACAAAGCATAGTTTTACATGGTTTAATGATGATTAAATCATTTACCCAAAATGCAAGTGCTGTTTAATAAAGGGAAGTGTGTACTTTGCATTCTTTGTAACACTACCAAGATCTGCTGACCATTTTGGAAAATTACTTACAAGAAAAACATGCTTTTAAGCAGCCAGTACTACACACCTACCTGAGTCACAGTTTTTGGCTGCCTCATTCAGAGTTGATACAAATAGGAATGAGCATTTACTTCCTTAAGTCCCCTAGAGTAATCCTGCCCGAGCATTAACTAAAGCACACGATGATAAGATTTATTACTCTCCTTTTATTTCTCCTCTATAATTCATTTTTAAAAATCTGGTGTCTTCAGAGGTTGTATTATTTATGAATGTTATTTCCTGTCCGTTGAGTTACGTAGTATTCTCTATCTCTATTAAGAGGGAATCTGTTGAGGTTGAGCATGTCTGCCCTAAAATCATGAAAATAATGATGCAATTCCTGAAGTATTCAAAGCAACCTATTTGTTTCTGTTCTTTTTTCTTCACCTACCCTCTGACTCCCACAGATGCCTCAGACTGAGGCTTGTCACTTCCTTCTTCCTCCAGGAAGCCCTCCCTGACTACCACACTGACCATACTTATTCACAAAGACGGACTGGGGTGCCCCTTCTAGGTGTTCCCACAACCTCCTAGGTGCTTTTAGGTTCACCCTGTAATAGTACTTGCCACACAGTCTTGTCACCACCTCTTTATTCCTTATTAACTCTTGAGCTCTCAGAGGGTTCAGATGCTGTCACAGTTTTATCCCAATTACCTAGTACAGTGCTCCTTCATTCAACGAAAACTTCCTGAGCACCTACTATGTGCCAGATACTATTACAGGCACTGGAGACACAGCAGTAAACAAGGCAGCCATGGCCTCTCATCTTGTGGATCTGTCATCCTAATGAATGAAAGAGGATAATTAAGGGAAGTACTAAATATAATTGCAGACTGTCATCAGTGCTGACAAAAATATAAAGAGAGGGATGCAGTGGAGGAAAAGCCAGCAGGGCATCACTGAGATAAGGAGGCAGGGAGAGACCTTGCTGAGATAACACTGAAACAGAGATATGAAGGAGGCGAAGGTCTTCACATAGGAAGAGTCAGGAGGAAAATGTTCTAAATCGGCAAACTGAAAGACTAAGGTAGCAGCATTGTTAAGAGACTATGGTACTAAAAAAAATGAAGTGAAATCAAGCTACTAGAGCACACTGAGTGCAGTTCAGAAGGCTTGAGGAGAAAGCAGGGTCCAGCAGGGACAGCGTCTGGATTTCAGCTTAAGTGCAATGGGAGTGACTGCCGGTGTGTTCTCGCCCTAAACAAGCGCACTGAGATTAGGAAGCAGGTCTTTCCATCAGACCTGGAGCACCTAACCCCCATCCAACACAGTATGAACGGGACCAAGAGGGCCTCCACATGACCGTTCCTCTACCAAATGCAGCTGGTTGTGACTCTGCCATGTTTTAGTCAAGGACAGCCAGCAGAGAGATGACCTGGTAAGCTCAATGGTGCTCAGAGACACTCTATGTCTTTAACTATTATAACTAAGTCTCAAGAAAGACCTTTGTTTTTCATTCCGTTAGCAAATATCTGAGTGCCTACTATGTGTTGTGGGCATGAGAGAGACCACAATGTGCAAATCTGACACAATCAAGTAGTTTACATACGAGTGGGGGTAGCCAGCTGATAAGCAAAATAAATTAGATAAAGATAAGTTAGAAAGATTATGATAAATGACATTGAGAAAAATAAAGCAAAAAAGGGGGATAGCGAATGGGTTGCCATTTTAATAATACTACATTGGATATATGTCATGTCCTTCTTCTAAACATCTCAAAGTAGTTCCACACAAATTAACCTCACAGAAGAATTGGGTCATCTAGACACTAGACACTAGAAAACCATGTCATCGTTTTACAGATGGAGAAATATGCTCAGAGAGACTCAAAAACTTGCTCATGGTCACACAGCACATCAGCAGTGGAATAAACTTCTCTCTTATATGCCAACTAAGAATTGAGATAAATTCAATGGTAAAATTTATTAAGCACTTATCATGTTGCAGGCACTGTTCATGTGCCTTTTAAGTTTCATTTCATATAATTCTCACAACAGTCTCTTAATGTGAATATTATTACCATTCCCATTTTATAAGTAGGTAACAAAGACACCAAAGAGCTAATTAACTTTCCCACGATCAGCACGGAGTGGGTGATGCACCCAGGATTTGCTTCCAAAGCTTGTGCTCATAACCAGTACTCCAGCCAGAGTCATCCCAGAAGGGAATGGCTAAGGAAACAGTCACTCTCAAGGGATCCCAGGAGGACCATGACCCATCCGTCTCTCCTTAGGGTCAGCTCCCTTTTATCCCTTTATCAAAGGACACTGGAAAGCCAGTGCCCAGAGCTGGAGGGTTGCAAAGCTAACCCACTTCACTCAGACACCACCCAAGTGGCCGATCCTAAGACCTTCGTCACGGAGAGGTCCCTCACAATACGTACGTGTAGTTTGTTGAGCAATACGGCATCTGTTGTGCTGTTGCCCCCTGGCTTGGCAGCTTTCCAGAACTGCTTCTGGGCAGAGTAGCGATTCATGGGACATAGCTTAAAGAGGCAATCTAGAAGTGAAACAAACAAATAAAAATGTTTATGAGGAAGTATATGCAATCAACCTATGAAAAAACATTCTCTGTAAGTATGAATGACAAGTTACAAGGCCCTTTTAGGAATCTCTCCTCTGACCTTTAATCTACACCACCATAATATGAGATGCCAGGTGAGGAAACTGAGGCTTTCAGAAGAAAGTAAGTCAACTCACTGGCCGTCATAACACAGCCAGTTAGTGGCGGAGCTAGGACTCAGAGTCTGAGGCTCTTAAAGCTACCCCCATAGTTATCTCCTTTTCTTCATGATGGACAGACCGAAGGAAGGACACTCTAGTTATATGCAAAAACACAAGCATTTTCGTATGTAGATACAACTCTATTCAACCCAACTACATTAAAAAAAACAAAAAGCAAAAACTACAAAAGGGGTGCCTGCGTGGCTCAGTGGCTTAAGCGTCCGACTCTTGATTTCGGCTCAGGACTTGATCTCAGGGTCATGAGTTCATGCCCCATGCTGGGCTCCCTGCTGGGCATGGAACCTACTTAGCAATAAATAAATACTAAAGAAACTTTTTTGAAGGGACCTCCTAGGGCAGTGGTCTCTTGAGCACCCTATACAAGACGATTCGCAGGAGCAGAAATAAAATACCTGGGGCTTGCACAGCAACAGCACAAGCCCTTGGCCCTCAGTGTCGGTGCGTCACAATGTGCTTTCATGTGCGTATGCTTGGGCTCATATGACTTTACATACTGTCTCAGGTGGTAGAACTGGGCCTCACACAACAGACTAGTGGCTTTCCAGTATTTCTGCAAAATCTAAACATCAAAGATAACGGTAATGCAAACCGAGCAAGTAAGAAAAAGGCACAATCAACCCTTGTTCTGTCCCTCTTGTGAGCCATGATACAGGGAAAATAATGATGATCTAAAAAAGAAAATGCAAAATCACCGAGATAATAGATCTGATAAAGTCATTTAAAGCATTGTCTCTAATGGTGTGCCTAACCCTATGGCCCCTCTGTGCCTTATGGTAGGATAATCACAATAGGGTAACTATGACAGACAGGCTGTTTAATCTTAATCTTTTCATCAATGTCTTTTTTCCTGCTTCTTTTTATAATGTATACAATATATTGGTACAGTAACACACAAATAGAACTTTCAAATATACACATAGACATAGTTTAGGGGTATGCTTGTCAAATATTTTTGATAGGGACATGCTACCAAAAAAGTTTAGAAATAATTGCTCTAAAAACTAACACAAAAATTGACCCTTATTACTGAGAAGTTTACATTTTGATATAATTGGGTTTTCAAAAGGTTAAGTATTTATAGAGTAAAAGTAATAACTCTGGAATGAAAACCCAGATTTGGAAAAAGTATACCCTGAAGTATTTCAGAACGAGCTCCTAAGGACATTCAGTCTAGTAACCACACACTTACTCTCATCTGTTCACTGAAACAGATTCTCTTAAAGGGCCTCAAACAGGAAAATACCTAGTTACAGTCTACACCAAATAACTCTCTCAAAGCAACAAAAATTCATTTGCTATTAGGTACGTCGAAACTAGGACTTTGCTCTAATTCAGATCACCATTTCTCTTAGTTGGGATCATTGAATTTTTACAAAGTACTGCACAATCACTTGACACCATTCCGGGGACAAAATGAAAGATCATTTAATTGTAGAAATAAAAAGTACTTTCCCCCTTTCTGTAATCTCCTTCTTCACTAAATATTTCTACCTAATCACAAGCAGTTATAAGTTAAATATAAAACCACTGATGTCTACCCTTATCAAGAGCACAATCCATCTACTCACAGTAATTATTAGGGCATATGAAAGATGCCATCTAGATCTTTAGAAAACAAAGCACACTCAGGTAACCTCTTAAAAGATGGAGCTTTTGTCCTCACCTCTTATGAAAGCCACAGGTCACTGTCAATTACTGTATCAATGGCAACTTAATGACATCATTGAGACAGTATTCCTACCAGTTTCACATATGTGAAGCCCCCCCCCCCATTTATCCCGTGAACAAGCACACACAACCATGAGACTATTGGTCAGCTTTAAAAGTCCTATCTCTGGCAGTAGACAGAGGCCAGCTGGACAAGGGTGATTTCCTTGATAACCACATGACTTTAAAAAAGAAAAAAAGGCACTCAGAACATGAATGCCATCAGTATTAACATTTGACAGAGAACTTACTTTATGGGCCAAATAAGGTAAACAATTTCAAATTTCATCAGTAATGAGAGTTTAACAGTCTATTTTTTTCCTCCAACACACTTCATATGGTAATAGCTAAATGGTATGAATTGCAAACAAAAGAATTTAAGTCGGTTCTAGGAACAATCAGGCTGGAATCATAATGCCAAGGGATTAACATACAACGGAAAGTACCATTCTACAAGTGTTCATGGGACAGCCAAGTCAAACACCCCACTTAAATAAATGGGCCACAACACAGGCTCAAACCTTCACGTGGCTTTACCTTCATCTAGGATGAGAGTGTCAATTTAAGTACTATCAATCCAACCAAAGCCTTGTCATAACTTCCACACAACTATTTTCCTTGGACAAAACAAAGCATTGCATTGGATTAAGCGTATTTACAACCAACCAGCTATGTAAATATAAGAAATGCTAACAAACTAGTAACAGAACCAAATTAGCCTTGCTGATTTTGTCCTGTCTTCCCAGTTGCTTAGCAACTGATTCAAAGAGAAAATTAAATTAAGCAATTCAAATGTGATGTTAAACTAACCTTCCAAAATTTTGCAAGTCAGTGGCTCCACATTGCCCTTTGCTATTTGGATGGCACCACAGGGCAAAATGAAAGTTCCACTGGATTCTAATACTGTGCTAAGTACAGAAATACACAAATACAGGAAATCCAGTAGAAGAATATATATAATACATATTTGAGAGAGGGGAGTACGTGTGTGTGTGTGTATATACATATATATGCATGTACACACACAGACACACCCGCACACACACAGTGGTTTGATCTCACCCCAAAGAAATGCCACAAAGAATACCTTATGTGACAGTGGTATTTTAGGCCTTTGCAGAATAAACTAAACTAAGCTTTAAAAAATTACTCCTGAATATTCCTAAGCTTTAGTAGATGCCATACTGGGCTAACACAGAAGAAGTTAGCTGAATAGAGGGTGGGGTTACGTGCCGAAGGGCTGAGTGGGCTAGAACCCAGACAGAACAGACCATGGGGGATCTTCTCTGGTTTAAACAGCATCCGAGGACTTGGTTGGAGGGAGAAGGATCAACTGCTTTTAAGATGCATTAACTATGAAATGAGCACTTGTGGTGCACAGTTAGGAGAAGAGGAAGTCAAGGGGCACTTGGGTGATTCTGTTGGTTAAGTGTAAGGCTCTTGATCGTGGCTCAGGTCTTGATCTCAGGGTCATGAGTTCAAGCCCCGAGCTCAGGAAAAAAACAAAGAAACTAACAAACAAAAACAAAATGGAAAGAAGTCAAGAGGAGCCACAGGTATTCATGGAGCCCTCTGCAACAGGGTCCCTGGGGGAGAAAGAAAAGAAGCCCTCTCAGAGGGAGCCACCTTAGGGACTAAGTCATATAATAAAGACTGCCAGAAGCTAACAGCCAAAACCCCACTCTCTCCACACCACCCTCTACCCACATCCCTTGAATTTTGCACTCTAGAATGAAAGGCTCCTGCGTGCAGAGATTTTTGTCTGTTTGGCATGCACTCGTAACCCAGGGCCTAGGAGGACAGAAGGAGCGCAGTGACAGTTGCTGAATTAATGACAACATTGTGCTGGAATCTCTACAGCTCCCCCAAGTAATGACAGGTGTCCTCAAAACACCTCCAGTCCTAAGCCCCCAGGAATCAATTCACTGACTCAATTACCATTTACTATCGTGCCTACTGTGTGCAGTGCCAGGTGCTGAAAATACAACGCTGAACCCAACTCACAAGTTTCTTACTGACAACAAAAAACTAAAGACACAAGTTGAATGACATCAAGTCAAAAGTACTGTGGCAGAATGAATTATATAGTGCCACAGTGTGGCTGCTGTGGAGAAGCAGCATTTAGACAGGGTCATCAGCATGGGCACCCCCAGGACACTGGCATCTGACAGGGGGCTGAAGGGTGTGAGGGAGCCACCGTGATAAACATCTGGAGGCAAAGTCTTCCAGGCAGGATGGCAGGCAAGTGCAAAAGCCCTTAAGTGAAAGAAATTTTGAAGAGGTTAAAAAAAAAAAAAATAGAAAAGATGGCCTGGGAGGTACTGGGCAACAAGGAGAGTTACCAGACATGTGGCCAGAGAAGCAAGCAGAGGCTGCATCATGCAGGCTGGTGCAGACCCTGGTGAGGCATGTAATTCATACTCTAAAAGCAGTGAGAAGCTACCAAAGGGCTTTAAGCAAAGAACCTCATAAGGGAGCCTTCTTTTTGGTGTTGGTGCCTACTAAGAAAGGGAAGGCTGGGGAGGGGTGGATTTGGGGAGAAAAGTAAAAATCAGTAATTTTAACTATGCTTCCTCTGAGATGCTTATGAAATATCCAAGCTGAAATGTTGAGAAACCATCCATTGACTAGCAGGTTGCAAATACAGGAGTTATTTAAGGAGTGAGGGTGAGGGGTGCAGAAGAAGGATGGGGGACGCTGAAGAGGAGAAACGTTGAGGCAGTCAGCACTACAAATACAACGCAGCTACTCGTGTGACTAGGGAGGGCAGAAAAAAGACCCCTCCTTCCTCTTTCCCTCCCCGCAAAAGAAAACAGGAAAACCCAAATCCATCCTCTACGAAACTCAGTTCCATCTTCCTAAGTTACAATAAATGAAGATGGAAAGGGGATGGAGGGGTGGAACTTGACAGAGAGAAGTGAAGCCTGAGTGTCTGCAGAGGGGTACCAGCGAGAAGGAAGCCAATTTGCCCGGTGGAACTCTGGAAAAGATCAAGAACCCAGGAGGACACTGCCTAACCCGGAGCAAGGACAAAGGGCTCCAGGGGCTGAGCATGGTGCTGAGGACCAGGAGTGACAAATGATTCTATCCCCCTGACACGTGGAAACATCCTGAGGCTTTCAGAGGGAGAAAAGACTCGGTACATGCTATGAAAGAGTTATGTAAACAAAGAGAAATAAGATTATTACTAACTCCCCAGGAAAGCTGCACAGTAAAATCTAGTATGTCTGTAGCTCAACAATAAACAATATTTACATAGTCCTAAAAATCTAAGACTGAATATTATTCGTCTCCCCAAAAAGAAGCGGTACAACTCGAATGGGAGGATGGAAGAGGAGCAGAGCATGGCAGAAAGCCAACGTCATCCATAATAACAGGAAGTAAGCAGGAGATATTTATAATAGATTCGTCTACAGACATCAAGAGACACACATCATCTAGAAATACAGGGGTAAATACCAGCAGAAAATGTTAAAATAGTCTAAGTTGCTGCCTCTGGAAAGTGAGAGGCAGGAGGCATCAGACTCAGGACTGTTATTTTTATTCCGCATTTTATCAATATTTGAACTTCTCTGAGGCGAAATTCACACAAAAATAACCATTTTGAGGTGAACGATGCAGTGGCATTTAGTACATCATGACATTGTGCAACTACCACCTCTACCTACGTCCCAAACACTGTCATCACCCACAAAAGAAAGCCCTGTATCTATGAAGTTCATTCCCAACCCCCAATATTTCACTTTTTTTTTTAAAGATTTTATTTATTTATTTATTTGACACAGAAAGAGAGAGAGCACAAGAAGGGGGAGAGGCAGGCAGAGGGAGAAGCAGGCTCCTCGCCGAGCAAGGAGGCCAGTGTGGACTCGATCCCAGGACCCTGGGATCATGACCCGAGCCAAAGGCAGTCGCTCAACCGACTGGGCCACCCAGGCATCCGCAATATTTCACTTTTTAAAGAAGGTGCGCCTATGAATGAAAATGTTTAACTTTTTTAAACAACCTTTTTGTACTCAAGGCATCTCAGTTCTTACGGAGTTACCACTCTGCAAATGAGTGACAAAAGGCAGCAAGCTGGATAATGCCACAGATCGGCGGGGTTACAGAACACTTCTGCACTGTCGATGGGCACACAGACTAGCGAGGCTACTAGGGATGAGTCAAGTTATGTAGCTACACAGAACCTCTAACATGTGATCCAGCAACGCTGCTACTGGGCAGACGCCCCAAAGACATGTCTCACAGGCCCTCGGGCCTCCCACTTCCACGTGAAGGAGGTTCTAGGGAAGAGAGGCATGAGAAGGCACACCTGCTCTTAACTGTACTGGCTTGGGAGTCACGCAAAACCTGTATCACCAGTCATCGCTGACAGCCAATCACATGACCCCACCGTGCCACAAGAAGCTAAAATATGTACTTCAGCCGAGCGCCCAGGAAGAAGACGACGTTGGCTGGGCACCTAGCCAACCTCTACAGCTGTCTGTCCTTCAGAATGCCGAGGATCCACTTCACCCTCCCTTACCACCACCCACCAACCAGTATTGTAGCAGTCATTTAGGCAAAAAGAGTCCCTTCTCTCACAGAATCTGAGCTCTTCAAACCTAATTCAATGACCTTTAAAAACACAAATAATCAACAATCTATCATTTTTTTTTAAAAAATTCTTTATTCACCCATCATATATAAATGCAATTCTATATGGAGAGAAATCAAGGGGAGAGTTATGTTAGTTACAAAATTTAAGTGTTGATCATTCGTATGTCGCCTTCTTTTGAAAAGGAGAAGAGGCAGAAGAATAAACATTTCAAAAGAACAGACAGTATGGTTAACGACGAAAAGGCAGAGTATTAATTCCCCAGTAAGGGAGTTAAGGTTTAAAAAGAAGTACTGAAAGGGGAATACAAAACAACCCATATCTGAAGTATTCTCTTAATTCAACTTTACTCCGCTGCAAGTTTCACAAGGGCAGGACTAATCTGCCTTATTCGTCATTCTGCCCCCACTGCATTCAGTAAAGTATTAGGCCAATGAATAAATGGATAGTCAAGGCAGAAGAATACTGTAAAATGGCAGTTCGCAAAAGTAAAACCTTCTCTTAATTCCAACAAAAACCTTCCATGAACAAGGAATTAAGTCCAGTTCACTGGAAGAAGAAACCAGTACCACACACTGTTGTGCCTGTTGCTTGCTAATCACATTCCCCAAGTCACGACAGGAGCCCTTTGAAGTTAAGTGACATTTTCCAATGGGGACTGCCAAACCAACCTGCCACTACCTGTCTGTGAAAAAATACACACATTGTTATTAAGAGACAAAGGAAAACGAGGTAATTTTTTCCCGTTTAGGCAACCAGATGCTTTTTCTGAGTAGAAAACACAGGACAGATACTGTAGAAAAGTACAAACTTACAACAAGTAGTAAATAAGCCCCAGAGATCTAATGCACAAGACAGTGATGTACACAACAGCATACTATAATCATCAAATTTGATAGAGACAGAACTTAATTATCCCAATCAATAAAAAAAGGATAATTGTGTAATGCAATAGAGATGCTAATCATTGCTACAATGGCAACCATATTACAATATATAAACGTATCAAATTACCAGGTTGTATACTGTATACAATGTTATATGTCAAATATATCTCAATTTAAAAAAACACATGAAAAAGAAAACCCAAGCTGACTACAGGCAAGGCTATTATCCTCTACCTTTATCATCTTTCCTGGTTGTAGGGCCATCATTCACAAATACATTAATACAGTGGAAACACAGGCAGAATTTTTTATCTACTTTAGCTCAACCAAGCAGATTTTTATTTACTTATTTGCATCCATTATTGAAAATGGATCGGCTTTAATCCAGAGATAGAAAGTAAAAAAAAAATTAGTTAAAAAAGCAGGGCCTCTTCCCACTATAGAAAAGCACACACAAGTTCCTTCCAGCTGCAGCCTTAGCACAGGCATCTGCTAGCCCTTGGAATGTCAGCTGTCCTGCCCTCTGCACCTGGACAGACAGATACAGAGACCCAGAGACAGCTGAAGATCACGGTGACAGCAGGGTCAAATGTCCAGCGGCAATACGCATAGTGTATCAATGAGGGGTGATGGGTCACTACAACAGAGGCAGCATCCTCCCCCACAAAAGGGTTCCCAAGCAAGAACCCTGCGGTGCCCCTACAACCCCCTTAGTGCCTGAGCCTGGTGACTCTCTATAGATTTTGTGAGCTACCCAATATTCTTCCAGCAGTTTGCTTCTTGGCTTATCTTAGTTTCTGTTGTTTAGAACCAAGAGTCCTGCTGAACTGCAGTGTGAAAAGCCACTGCACTCTGCTGGCCATGGAAATAAACAAAGGCTTTTGCCATCACCAAAGAGAATGCCAAAAAGTAAGAGAGAGCAGATCTGGAAAGCTGGGTGTTCCCCGCCCCCCGCAACCCGGTTCCGCCGTTCACGAGCTGAGAAGCATCAGCCAGGTTACTACAGCTCTCTGTGTCTGCATGTTTTCCTCTAACAAATGAGTCACCCCTAAGGGACCACAGACCCTTGAGACCTGATGGAGTATGTGGAAGCATATATTCCAGGTCGGGTAAGTAAGTCATAGAAAACCCGGACATGGAAGGGCTCCAGGGTACCCTGCTCTGCAGTCTGGCTGACTGGGTTTAAACCTCAGCTCTACCATGTTGGCTGTAGATCTTGGAGAAAATCACCACATCTCTGTACCACAATAGCTAACTACAAACTAACTTAGAAGATTAAATGAACTACTTCATTTAAAACAGTACAGATCCTGACACGGAGTAAACACTCAGTAAGTATTCGCCCCCGTGACAGAACGGGTAAACAAACGGCATGTTCATTCTACACTGCAACGCTGGCAGGCTACACTGCAATGGATAACCAGCTATTGTTATACGCAACAACGCGGATGGGCTTCACAAGTTAGTTTGAAGGAAAGAAGTCAAGAGCAAAAAAAAAAAAAAAAAAAAAAAAGGGAATCCATTCATACTTTATTTATATGATTTCAAGAACAGGCAAAACTAATCTATAAGTTATAGAGTCTGAATACTGGTTATTTTTGTTGGGGGATGATATTTCCTGGGGGGGGGGTACTTTCTGAGGTGCTGGAAGTGATCTCTAACTCAATGTGGGTGGAGGTCATGAGAGGGAGGGAGAGACTGTGTATAAAACTTCACTGAGATCTGCATTTAAGGTACGTGTGTGTGTAATACCTCAATAAAAGATAAAAATGAAATAGCTGTTCTCACAAAAACAAGGATTAAACACATTTTCCCTTTATGTGAAAGGTTAACAATAGTGTCTGATTTCCATTGCTGGGAAAACATGCTTTGTTTTGTCAGGGTTTTGGGTTGGGCATTTGTTGGTTTATAATGGAGAAGAGGAAAGGCGCAACAGAGATTACATCACTGACTCCCCAAATGGCCTCAGTTATTTGCATTACTTGCAGGACACCCTGGGCAATGAGCATTCCCTGGCCCAAAGCCTAATACCCAGAGGGACTATGACCGAGGGAGGCTTTTCCCCGCTGACTCCCTGTATTATCCAAATATAATACCATTAATAGGCTGCAGTTTAAAAATGCAATGTGTAATGAAATGCCAGGATGCCTATATGCTTCAAAATAATCAGGGAAAGGGGGATACAGATGAAACAAGATTGGCCATGAGTTGGTAACTGTTAAAGGTGGGCTCAGGTCATGATCTCAGGGTTGTGAGATTTAGCCCGTGAGGGGCTCCACGCTCAGAATGGAGTCTGCTTGACATTCTCTCTTTCTGCCCCTCCCCCTCCACACATGCACTCTCGTGCTCTCACTCTCTCTCTCTCTCTCTCTCTAAAATAAATAAATCTTTAAAAAAAAAAAGAAAAGAAATACAATAGACTGAGTGAACCTAAAAATGAGAGGATGTTCGGCTCCAAGTTAGATCTGTGAAGGTGCGCCTGGGTGGTCAGCTGGTTCAGCGTCTGCCTTCGGCTCAGGTCATGATCCCAGGGTCCTGGGATCCAGCCCCATATCAGGCTCCCTGCTCAGCAGGGACTCTCCTTCTCCCTCTCCCTCTGCCACTCCCCCTGCTTGTGCTCACTCTGTCAAATAAATAAAATAAATAAATAAATAAATAAATAAATAAATAAATAAATCTTTAAAAAGACAAAAAAGGATCTGTGACTAGCACGTAATTCCATGGACTTTGGAAAGCTTTGCTCTAACAGAACTCTGCATCATTGGCACCTCTCAGAGTTAAAGGCAAATGAAATTCACTGTGTAATAGCCCTGGCTATTTAAACAACTACAGCACTTGTGAACCTCTGAGAATATGTCAAATCTTCTACAAAAGGGCATTCAGAAGGTCTGGAACATCTAGTCAGAAAGAAGTTACGTAAGCTATTGGACTGGTCATCCCGGGATCCTCCTGGAAAAATACTTTTCCCATTAGAAACTCCCACTACACAAAGGAAACACAGACTGTCTCAAAGTAATTGGATTTCTCCTTCATTCAGCAAACATTTCCTAAGCGCCGGTGTACTAGAGGTAGAGTCAGTAAAATCTGGTTCTGAATGTCCTCAGGGAGAGGAGCCAACCAATATTTATAGAGTGTGTGGAGCAGAGGGTCACCTAACCTAATGTGGGGAGAGATGGGAAAGTCAGTGAGGGAAGGCCCCTCAATGGAGCTTTGCAGGATCTATTGCTGAAGCCAAAGGGCGGGGCAGGAAGAGGGACAGACAATAGAGAAAAAATGAGAAATCTGTTGCATTATATGCAGCATATTAGCCCCAGAATTCACTTACTTCTCTGTGAAGTGGGCCAGACAGGATATGGCCCCACAGTTCACAATGAGAAAGGCTGATACCGCCAACCTGCGGCCCCCTACACTCCCCTACCTGGAAACCTCAAGACTACGTTTCCTTCACTTGTTTTCCACCTGGTGTCCAAGAAATCACAAACCTGTCATTGATAGCTTGTACCCATTTCTCCACAGAGAGATAAGAGGACAAGTAAACACCAACAACCAAGAGAAGACGCTGTCTCATTTGTCTCACTCCGGTCCTTTCTTTACCGGTCACCACTGAAGATCTAGAAACCCAACTCTGAGCCCCATGGGGGATTTCCCAATCAGCCCCCACCATTTGTGAGCAGGGCCTCTCCTCCACACGTTTTTGACTTTTTACATACTGTCATACTGTCAAATGAAGAGATTCCTTCCAAAGAGGCCCTTTCACTGACTCTAACCCAGCGAAAAGGAATTATCCAAAAAACCAAGAGTCAAAGAGGTCATATATTTACTTTCTGAATTTCATGACCTATGTTTCCTTTACTTACACTTTATTTTTATCTTTGCAAACAACACAGACTACCATCAAGCAGCCTTTTGAAGTCAAAATATTTGCCACGAATGAGGATTATTAAACTTTTTCTCTCCCCAAAACACCTACCTCAAAGATACACATTGCCACCCAGAATAGCGCCTTATTATAATAGAGGTTCTCCAAGAAGCACTTCCAAAATGATAACCTCCCCCTCAAACAAGGTAATTATACCAGGGTTTCTCAACACTGATACTGACATTGTGGAGGTCACTGTAATTATTTGTGGTGGGGGGCTGTCCTGTAGGGTGTTTAGGGGCACCGCTTCAGTTGTCCATAGTGACCCACCCCCCCAGTTTCTTATGATCAAAAATGTCCCCAGATGTTGCCAAAAGTCCTCTGGGTGGGACAAAACTACCCCCCACTGAGAACCACAGGATTAAACCGTCCCTCCTATCCTTCTTGAGAATCAGTGCCCTCAAGTTACCAAAAGTGACAAGATGGACTGATAAACACAACAGAGAGAGGCAAAAAGCATTCCGGACTCTTATGAATTATGTCTCAAAAGCAGCTATTTTGTTTTCTATACTTGAAATTCTACTTGACAGCCGGAATTCTCTTTCTATAACTGAGTCCCCTGCCTAAAAATCCTTTAGGGTTGTGATTCTCCAGCCGGGCTAGTCCTCAGAGTCTTGTGGGGAGCTTTCAAACTAATACAGTGCTCTGGCCCCTCCCTCACAGATTCGAATTCCCTGGCCTGAAGGTGGGGCATGAGCAAGCTTTTCCACCCAAACTCACAGGGGACTTCCACTGAGAAGAGCTCCGTTAGGACTTCACACGGCAGGAGTGTACTCAAGCAGGGGCAGAGCCTCATCGCCAGGGGATTTTACTGACATACTGATGTCTGGAAGTAGAGTGGGGCCTAGGAATCCTCATTCTGACCAAGTTCTCCCGGTGATTCTAACGTGAATGGCCCCCAATCACACTCTGAGAAACAAAAACCCGCAGAATAAATGAATTCTAAAAACAGCACTTCTCGAACTTCAATATGCAGACAAATCATCTAAGGAACTCGTTAAAATGCGGGCACTAATTCAGCAGCTCTGAGGAGGGACCTGGAATTCTGCATTTCTAAAAACTCTCAGGTGATGTGAAGTGCTGATCTGGGGACCACTCTGCCTGGCAAGGTTCTAACAGACTCCAGAGATGGCTAGCAATGTGGATTTCCAAGTCCTGTAGGTACTTATAATCGAAGAGTTTAGCAATGAAAACGTTCAGATGCTTCAAATGTTCACGCGTGGTAGAAAGAATGGTAGCCAGGAATGCATGGCCCTTCCTATGGCCCATCTCCAGCTTCACTTCTTCACAGCACTCCTCCACCAACGTCCCACTCCGGCCACTCCAAACTACTTACAATTCTCACAATCATGTGCCATATGTCACTATTCCGCATCTCTACCAGGTTGTTCCCTCTGCCAGAAATCGTCTTCCCATGCCACCATCTCAACCAGCGAAATCGTCATTCTCTGCCTAGGCCACTCTTCATCTATCATGCTTGAGGTTCACCTCACAGTTCAGATCTGCAGGGAAGACTTGCGTGTCCTCCATCCTACCCCTCCCTACCATGCAGGATCATCATTCCCGCCCCCAGGATCCCAGACAGTGCCTTCACTCTAGGACTGCCTTATAACTTGTCTGTGTAATGGGTATGTGGACTCGTGATTAAATCAGAAAACATCTAACACCATTTTAAAATGTATTTGTTGGAAAAGGTTCTTTTCTCTCTCTGGATTAAAAAAAAAAAAAACTGGGTAAGACTCTAGTAACAGCAAGACATTGACTATCCTAGACTGCAAATAGTGACAATTGAGAAATATAAGTATCTAGATCCATTTGATGATGATCAAAGTTCTCAATATTATTTCGAGCTAAAATTCCACTCCCTCCACTTCCCCTCTTATGCCTCCATCCTCCCCACCCTACTCCTGTCTTGCCTACTTCACTTTGGATCCCATCTGAGTAGCAGCAGGAGATGTGGGAAGAAGGGAAGCAAAGTTCTGACTTGGCTGGAGCGTATCAAGCTGGCTTCATAAACCAGCCCTAGATGAGAGATGCTTAAAGCTGACTTTTTCATTCACTGGGCAATTTTTCTTAGATTTGTTATTTGTAAAGAATTGCAAACTTACAGAAAAGTTGAAAGAGTACTACATAAACTACTCTCTACCCAAAGTCACCTTTCATCAACATTTTGCCCATTTGGTTTATCATTCCTGTTCTCTCTTTACACACCTACAGAATAGAGAACATTTCACAGGTATGATTCATATGAATGGCCTACGAAATAATTTCCTAAACCGTCTGAGAGCAAGTTGCATTATATTATGCCCTTGACACTTCTTTCAGTGTCCATTTCCTCAGAATAAGAATATCCTCTAACATGACCACAGCACATTATCAGTTTCAGTACATTTAACACTGATCTTGTACTTTTATCTAACCCATAGTCCACATCTCTACTTTGTCATTTGATCCAACAATGGCCTTCCTAGCATTTTCCCCACCCCAGTTCAAGATCCAGTTAGGATCAGGGACTACATTTACTTAAAACGCTACCACTGCTGATCTTCATCCATTATGACCATGACATTTAACTGTTGTTAACAATCTCCCATTTTTTTAAACCCAGTAGAGTTCTCATTTGGGGTCTGAGGTTTCCTCACAGTTCAATTCCAGCTGGAATACTACATAAAGGATACCATGCCCTTCTCAGGGCATTGCACCTGTAAGGACCTGGTGTCCCTCTGCTCTGGTTGGCACTTTAACAGGCATCCTAGAGATCAGCCTGCCACTGCTAGAGGTCCCTCCTCTTCATTCCTCTTCTGGAGGAAACCTATCTATTCTGGCAGTCACAGGCCTCCTCAGTCCCTGAAGACCCAGCACTGTGCCCCCAGGTTCTTCTCTGCAGAGGCCTCCTTTCCAGCTAAGACGATCTCCATACCAGCTCTCTCACACATGGCCCACATACACACAATGGAAAAATCAGGAATTCTTTGCTTGGGCACAGTGATACCAATGTAGCAGAAGTACTTTTTTTACTTATTAACACACCTAGTCAGCCCCTTTCATCCCTTAGATATTCCCTAGTTGGAATCAGACACCCCCATCTCTTCCCAAGCAGGGGAGACACAAACTCAGCTTTCCAAATAATCCAGTTGTAACTCTTTACAGATAATGCCTTTAGAAATGCTCAGAATCTATCCACATGAATGCATTACTCTTTGTGTCTTGGTGCCTCAGCAAAGACTTCTAACTTCCACCCTATCACCCTGATCTCCTCCTATCTCCCACCTCCAAAATTCTGCAAAGGCCTGCAAATACAGGCCCTGGGTCTTATTCATCACTTTGTTCCAAAGGGCCTAGCCAGTGCATAAGCCTTCAATAACCTTTGTTGAATGAATTATAATGTACCTCCCACCTAGAATATATCCTCAAATACAATAGAAAACTGTCATCTAAAAAAGAGGTCCTGCCTTATTTCCTTTCCTTTTACTTCTTTTTTCACTTGTTTTTTAAGTCAAAAGTTGGTATTTTAATTTATTCATCTTTCATTTTCGTGTTTTGTTACCAGTAAGCTTCAAATTGTTCTATAGGTACTCATTTTTTAATTGAGATTTCATTCATATCCAACAAATTCGCACTTTTAAACTATACAATTCAATAAGGGTTTTTTGGGAAATTCAGAGTTGGTGTAACTACTACCACTAATTCCTGAACACTTGCATCATCCCGAAAAGAAACCCCAGACGCATTAGCAGTCACTCCCGGTTCTCCCCTCAGCAACTAGCAACTCCTACCCTACTTTCTGCTTTTATGGATTCTGGGCATTTCACATAAATGGAATCACAGAATACATGGTCTGTTGTGATTGGCTTCTTTCATTTAGCGCAGTGTTTGTAAGGTTCATTCATATTATGGCATTCCTTTTTATGGTTGAATAATATCCCATTGTATGGAAAGACTACATTGTATTTCTTCATCAGCTGATGGACATTTGAGTTGTTTCCATTCTCTAGCTATTATGAATAATGCTGCTATGAACACTTGTGTACAAGTTTCTACGCAGACATGTTTTCAATTCTCTTGTGTATATGCTAAAAGGTGGAATTGCTGGGTCATGTCATAACTATGTTCAACCTTTTGAGGAACTGCCAAACTGTTTTACAAAGTGGTTACATAATTTCATGATCCCAGCAGCATGAGAGGTCCAATTTCTCCAATCCTCACCAACACTTATTACTGACCACCTTTGACTCTAGTCATCCTAGTGGTTTCCCTTTGTATTTCCCTAATGACTGATAATATAGAACATCTTTTCACAGGCTTATTGGGCAACTATATACTTCCTTTGGAGAAAGGTCTATTTAAAGCCTTTGCCCATGTTAAAATTGGAATATTTATTTTTTAATTGTGAGTTGTAAGGGTTCTTTACATACCCTAGACACTACTCCCTTACTAGAAAAATGATTTGCAAATATTTTCTCCCTTACAGTGAGTTGTTTCTTCACTTTCTTGATACTATCCTTTGAAGCACAAAAGTTTTCATGTTTCATTAAGTCCAGTTTATTTTTTTCTTTTATTGCTTAAGCTTTTGATGTCATATCAAAAAACTATGGCCTGATCCAAGGTCATGAAGAATTATACCTATGTTTTCTTCTAGGATACATATAGTTTTAGCTCTCATATTTAGATCTTTGATCCATAGCATTCACTTTTGTTTATGATGTGAGGTAGGGATCCAACAGGTGAAAATCCACTTGCCCCCGTACCACCTGTTGAAATTACTATTTTCCCCACCTAATTGTCTTGGATACACATTGAAAAATCAATTGAGTAAAAATTATGGGTTTCCTTCCCTTTCACTTCTAACAGGTAATTAACGTCCACCAAATCTTTCCACACTCAACTCTTACCAAAAGAAGAAAGAAAACAAAACAAAACAAAACAAAACTTTACTTATTCCAAAAAATTGTTCTGGAATTTCACAAGAAAGCCTACAAATATAATTAAAGACCACTGAAATGTAAAATCAGCATAGTTTCTCTAAAAGTTAAACACAAAATAAAGGAACAAAAAAAAATACACATTCTAGTATGTAAGAATGTGAGGTGATATACTTAGGTCTTGAAAACCCAGCTTTTCAAATATAGTAAGAGGAAAGAAGGTCTTCCAAATGGGGTCTTATTGACAGAAAGACAGTGTGAGGTGCTACTCCCTGGCAACTTTTCTTTACTATCAATGATTTTTTAAACTATGGACGTGACACCATATTTGGCCAAGTTAGCTCTGACCAAGTTCTCTTCCAGGAATAAATGCAACTTATAACAGTGAATGGATTTTTGTGAAAACCACAAAATTACGATGTGGTTTCATGAGCTGTACTACCCAACCAAGAAATTCAGTGGAGTTCATATTTTTATTTTTCCATTCCTGTGTTATGAAGGCTATGGATGTTCTGTGGAACCTACTTTTGGGGAGCAAATCAGTCTTAGAGGGAAAGCCATAGAAATTAGCTTGTATGACACAATCTTGACCTTTTTCCAAGGAATATATCTACCACCATTAACTTTAAATTCCCAGAATACCACCCTTCACACCATAATCTCCACATTATAATTTCTAAACAGCCCACAGACTATCATTTTACATAGAAGACACATAAACATTCACATGTATTTGACAAATGCCAGGAAAGCGTTCTCAATTTAGAAGATAAAAATTAAAGCTTTTTAAACTCTTCACAAAACAAACAAAGAAACACACACACACACACACACACACACACACACACACACACACGACAGGAAGGAATGCAGAGACAGGCATTCTTTCTGAGCTCTAGGCTGAGGACCTTTAAACAGCCCATGTGCTCACTCCCCAGTAAAGTCATCTACAACAAGACCCGTGGCTGGCATTTCCTCAGAATCACTGAATCATTTAAGACCTTAGAAATCCTCAACTTCAATTCTAACCCCTGGGAAGAATCTGAGGGAGCATGATGAGTGGGCAGAAACCAGGACCATAATGCCCCAAAATCTGCCTTGAGTGGATAAACAAACTGAGGTATGCAATGGACCCTGCTCAGCAGTAAAAACAAACAAACAAAAAAACAAACAAAAACCAAAAAACGAAAACCCAGACTGGCAAACCCAACAACAGGAATGAATCTTGACATAAGTATGCTTCATGAAAGGGGTCAAACAACAGAGAGTACACATTGCATGATTCCCTTTAAATATAAAATTCTAGGAAATGCAAACTAATCTATAGTGATGAAGCAGATCAGTGGTCCTGGGGGTGAGGAGGGTGGGGAGGTGATTGTAGGAAAGAGAGGATAGGGACTCTGAACGGGCAGGATAAGACTTTTGGGGGTAGTATCACAGGAATACGCATATGTCAAAACTTAACGAATTGACACTGACACTATACGTCAATGACACCTCAATAAAGCTATTTAAAAACCCCATAAAACTACAACCACCACCTTACAACTCTATACACTGACATGCCAACCTGATACCGTCTAGCCCAAGACTGATTCAGCACAGAGCAGATCGGACTCATGCTAGTGCCAGGGAAGTAAAGCCAAGCCCCCAACGAATCCAAGTGAAAAACCACCGCCACTGTCTAGGTGGGTAAGGACTTCAGACAATTAATTTCATTACGGAATTTGCACTTTGAGAGTTTACTACTTCTCTTATCTCCAGTTTTCACGTACCAAGCCCAGCATCACAAACCCAGCCCTGCAGTAGCCACTCCAGAACTTTAAGGTAAGGCCATAGGAAATGGAGGAATGTGAGCAAACTTTAGAGTGCTTCCCAGGGAAACGGAGGAAGCTACTACTTAATTTCTAACAAATGTTGCCATCTGGGAATGCTAATCCAATGTGACTAGATCTGAATTTTCCCAAAAAGCCAAAAATTTGTCTTTTCATGTAAAATCTGAAATTTTTAAGGGTGAAGCAAGTAACTCAATTTTTAAAACACCATGCGGGCTAAACAAAAAACAAGCATGAGCAGGAGCCTGCCTATGGGTTGATGATTTCCAACTATAGACAAAACTCACAACACAGGCTCTGGGTTCAGGACCAGCTCTGTAACTTCTGGCTCTGTGACCTTGGGTAACAAACCCAACCTCTCTAAGGTCCCATATCCTCACCAGCAACATAGTGCTAACAATAAATACAGGATCCACATCTGAAGGTTGTAGTAAAGATGAAATGTTCTACACATGGAAAACCTACAGTAAATACTATCAATACTATTCTCCAAATGAGAGCATGCCTCCTTCAATAGATCTCTCCAAAAATAGTTTTCTCTTTTGTGTTGAAGCTGCAGATGGCTTGTAGCTTGGAGGGCTCATAAGAACACTGGATAGCAGCAAATGGGCTTCAAACAAGCCAGAGGAAGGGGACAAAACAAACCTCATCACACTCAAACACAGAGCAAACTCTCATTTCCTAAGTAAGACACAGGGAAAACTGTCTTGGGAAGGAGTGTGAATGATGGGAGTAGAATGTGTCAGTGTTATGTGGAACTGAAATATAATGAATGGCCAGGAAAAAAAATTAGTAATGATCCAGTGCACTAATTAGAACACACCTAGAATATGACCTTTCATTTTGAAAGCCACACTAGGAGACAGGAGCAAACTGCATCCCAGCCAGAGAGGAAGCAGGACACCCAGTAGACTTCACAATGCTCTCGGAGGAAAGGGAGGCTCAGGAAAGTTAAGTGATTTACATGACATCACACCTCAACTAGGACACTCCCAATTGACAGGCTAACTTTTAGTATACTTTTGGAAAAGTTCATCTGAACAAAGCTAAAACTATTTTTTTATTGTAAGACTGAACAGAGCCTTTAATATAACTCCCATGTTTTATGACCATCTTAAAGGTGGATATAATAATTGTGTTTCCTAAGTTTTCTGCTTTTATTTTTTATAATTCTTTGGTCAAACTAGGGTTTCTTTTTTTTTTTTTTTAAGATTTTATTTATTTGACAGAGAGAGAGACAGCCAGTGAGAGGGGGAACACAAGCAGGGGAGCAGGGAGAGTGGGAGAGGAAGAAGCAGGCTCCCAGCAGAGCAGGGAGCCCAATGCAGGGCTCGATCCCAGGACCCTGGGATCACGCCCTGAGCTGAAGGCAGACGCTCAACGACTGAGCCACCCAGGCGCCCCAAACTAGGGTTTCTTGAAATACACCCAGAGAATTAGGGAGAAGACCTTCTTGTTGCTGTCAAGAATCACGTCACAGTTAGAGATGTGACTACTATAGGTCATGTCCAGAAAAAGAGCAATGACAGGTCACCGAAGGGAAGACTTGCTTCCTTGGAACCAGGAGCAGCGAGAAGACCAGGAGCAAACCTTAACTGGGAGAAGGATGTACGCTCAGCATGACTCACTATCCAGAGCTGTGCGAAGTCGTATAGACCTTAGTTAGGTGTACAGGCCTCATGCCATTCTCACCCCCTTCCCCAATAGGTAGATTCGATGGAACATCACAGAACCACACCGCAGGTGAGCTCCAGGATGGTTTAGCAACCCAGCTGACTCTGAGAGTCTTCTAACACTACGGGCCTCTCAATGCATGATCTCTGTAGGTGTTTGCAAGTCCAAGTGCAAGGATTAACACAAGAGAGGAGACCACTGTGACTCTGTGCACTTTAGATGCCAAGCAGACAGCCAGGAATGTCCTGCCAAGCTGGGAGGCGTGGCCTGTGATGAGCAGCAGCTAAACAAGGTCACACATCACACTAGATCAGAATCTGTGGACCAAAGTTAACTGGTACTTTACTTCTAGCCCAACCAGGTCATTGAGCGTTCCCTAAATGCACGTGCTCTGCCTCACTTCTGCAGTTCCATTGTGTTCCTTCATAGCTCGTACGGCCCCTTGTGCCCCATCGCCTTCACAGTGCACCTCAATGCACCCTTCCTTGGTGACGCCAGCCACAAGTCATCTCTCAAACCTGCAAACCCCTCATCATTTTTACCCTTCTTCTCTTACTAAACTGCTCATGTACGGCCCTGGATTGCTGTCTCAATTGTCCACTGCTGTAGACAGCAGTTCCACGGGGGCTCAAGGGACATCATCATCACCTACACAGATCCTCAGCCCCACAAAACCTGCCTCTGTGCATATGGACACATTGACTGAATGAATAGCAGCTTCACTGAAAAACATTATTATCTCAAGCAAGAGCTGCCAGCTGGTGGGCTTAGGGCCAAATCCAGCTCATAGACAATGTTCTATCTGGCCTGCTCAATGTTTTGAACAGACTGATATTAATTGCCACTATGTAAAAGTAGGCAATTTCACATTAAAATCCACCTTTCCAGCTTTTCATTAAAAGACAAACAAAAACAGAAATTGGCAACACTGGCTCTTATTTCTGTATGGCAGCAAATAGCTGCAGGCCAGGGAGAGGACCCCTCTAGGACATATACTTAGTCTCTAATTTGCCCAGTTCTCTCTGAGCTAATTTACTTACTTATCACTCTACAGTCCTAACCGGTATTTGCTGAAAATGAGTAAGCCACAAACCACTGCTGACATATCAATACACTGAGACTATCAGTCTCTAAAAGATTACACACTTTTATTGACCCAGAGAAACAAGATAAAGTCAACTTGTTTTCATGTGAATTACAACCATATTCCTATTCCCCCATAGGGTGACTTGTGTCTTTTCCTGTGTCATAAGCATGGAGTTGCTGGATTTAAACACTAACAAGGGTATACAAATGAATGGGAATATGAAAAGGTCAAGCAGCTAATGAGGACTTCTGATCCTAAGAAGTTATCTAAGATTTTAGGGAGGAGAGAGATTTCCATGCAGGAGAGTGAAAAGGATTCTAGCAAAAAGGTAGTTATTTGATCCACATAACCCCAAACTGGAAAGGTGACACTTCACACCTTTATTGCAATAACAACCTGGTTCGGAGAACTGAAAACCCATCTGTGACCACTTACTAAAGCCTCCAGACCATAAACAAACCCCACGTTCCCCATCTGCCACCTGTAAACAAGGGATCAGCAGAACACAAACACCACTTCACACAAATAACAGACGATAATCTCACTTAGCTACTAGGTTCAAGATATGGAGCTAAGTGCAGGGCAGGTAGAACCATTATTAAACCTACAACTTTAAAAGCAGGAAAGAAAACTCAGGGAAAGAGTTCATCTGCTTATGGACTTAGTTTTCAACCATAAATGCAGACCCCTTCCCACATCCTAGGGCACTTTTTCTCAATTCGTGGCTGATAGCTTTACTGTTAGAGTAAACCTGAAAAACACACACCAATTTAAGCTTAGTGAGCTTTCTGAAATGTGGGGAACCTTTTAGAACAATAGTTGTCTATAATTTGGGCTTATCACTCTTTTGTAAATGCTGCTGGCATTCACAGCAAGGCCTTCATAAGCAGGGGATCCTGGATTTAATTTCTGGTTTCATCTTAATCAATCAGGTCGGGGTTGGGGGTGCAGGGAGGCGCAGATGCGGCAGGGCAAGGTATGCTCAGGCAAACTCCAAAAAGAAAACAAACATATACCTAGTTCTCCATCTATGAAATGACGGTCGTACCTGGCCTTTCTGATTTCATAAAAACATTCTGCCCCAGCCACACTACTAAAATTCTCTCAAAGGTCATCAATGACCTAAATGCTAAAAAGTGAGCTGACTTTCCAGATGGCGTTCCCCCTAATCTGGGTGCCATCTGACACTCTCCATCACCCTCCCCGGAAGCAGTTACTTCCCAGGCAATTTCCAAGCTCCTAGCTCTGCCTCACTGGCCCCCTTGAGGCCTCCTCTCTACCCTGCTCTTAAAAACATCCTTGAGCCACTGCCCCTGTCCCTCATCCGTAATGGCCCAAACGGACTGTAATGTATACGAGGTATTATACTGAGTTTCATATACAACATCTACCTTAATAATTCACATAAGTACTTTTTGAGCTAGGTGCCATTATTATTATTACCATTCTCAATTTTCAAATGAGGAAACATAGGCTTCACCATCGGCCCAAGTTATATATACCAGGTAAACACAAGAGCAGGGGAGGGGTTTTATTTTTTTTCACCCAATATTCTTCCTTTATTATTCTATAATACTAGAATTCTTTTTTTTAATAATTTTTGTTATGTTATGTTAGTCACCATACAGTACATCCCTAGTTTTTGATGTAAAGTTCCATGATTCATTACTTGCATATAACACCCAGTGCACCATGCAGTACGTGCCAGAGGAGGGGTTTTAAAACCAGGTCTAAGTCCAGAGACCATTTCCTCAACACTATGCTCTACTTTCTCCACCTCACACAGGCTTCCATGAGCAGCACCATCTGTGTGCTTAGTGTTGATTTTAACTTCTGTGGCACACATTGTTTACTGCTTACTCGGTACCCATCCCCCTTCTTCTTAACAGAACACTCTATCGGTGGAGGCAATGGGCCCAGATTTAAACACACACACACACTTCCCAGCTTCCCAGTACGATGGCCACAGTTGAAGGGTTTTTGGCCAAGGCTTTTAAAGGAGGCTCAATCAGTGGGTAGGTACATCCTTGTGCCCTTTCCTTATTTCCACACCCTGAAACGTAAACAAGATTGCTGGAGCTAAACTAGCCAACTTATGATAAAGAGACAACCTAAGCAAGGCACACAGTAGGGACAGGAGAGCAGAAAGAGACAAGGCACCCAGCTCTCACTAACATGCAGCTGCCACACCAGACCCAGGACACCTATATCTGGACTTCTTGTATCTGAGGTAAAGACCTGTCTTGGGCTGGGTCCCGCAGAAGGGGAAAATGAAATAAGAATTCATGTACCAATGATTTATTAAGAAAATGCCCCCAGGACAGCCCTAGAGGGTGGTGGAGCAAGCACCAAAGAGAAGAGAGAAGCCCATCAGGGTGGACTTTTAGGCAGAATTTACAGATGACACCCTATGAAGAGCCCTGGAGTATAAATGATGCCTCCTGTTATCCTAACCTGAAGCTGGGTTGCTGGGCTTTCATTCTTCTCTGTCAGTCAGTCCCGGGTTAGGGTGGAGAATGGTAGAGACCCCCAGGCCCTTTCGGGTCTCCATGTTTTAATGCAAAATCTCTTCCAGAGCCCGAGGGCAGTCTTTCCACGGTGAGGCAAGAGCTCAGGCTGTAGGAGCTCACAAAACCCAGGAGGAACACATGGGGATGCCGGGGGTCAGGCAGGGCAACGACAGCAGCCACTACAATGTCCATCTGGTTTAAGTCCCTGTGATTCATATTTCTGTTCTGTAAGAGCCAGACCTAGTCCTGAGTGATGCAACCTCTTGGCTGAAGACATCCGCACTTGCATCTCAAGCTCTAATGACTTTCCCAAACCGCAGGCCAGAATTTAAGTGCCTGATAGGTGTCTCCACATTTGTTCATATCTCATCTGGCATCTTCAAGGATATGGGTAGCTGACACCTACCCGTGGCATGGCAACATGACACGAACCAGCGTCAAATCATTCTCTGTCCCTGTCCCTGCCCTAAATCCATCCGTTCTCCTAACCATCTGTCCTGATTAATGGTATCACTAACCTCCTGGTACATCAGGAAAGAATGCTTAAATTATCTCAGCTTATTTCTCTTCTCCTTATCCCCCAAAGCCAGTGAGCAGGTTCTAGTGAATCTACCTTACACGTACAGCCACCCCACCTTTCGTGCTGCCTCTGTCTTGGTTTTTGGTCCCATAGTCTCCCATAGGGACTCTCCCCATTGCCTCTTTGGCTGCTGTCTTCCACCTCTCCACTAGACTTGGCTTTCTTAAACACTTGTTGCCTATATCCTTCCCTATGCAGACATCTTCAAAGGCTCTCTGCCAAAATAAAGGCCTGAGCTCCTTAAGCCAGCACCCAAGTTCAGTTTCATCTCCCCCCTTATCCTGCATATCATTAACAACACGTCTTCAACTTCTTCTGCTCTGGGCTCTCCCAGTATAGGGATGAGTCTGTTTAGTATTATTTTCTCATGCCTTGTAATAGAACTATCATAGAATAAACTAGCCTTTCTCTTCTACAGTATTCTTCTCCAAAGGAACTAGCATCAGAACTTTCCACACAATTATTCAGTTTTTACTGCTGAATCAACTTCAAGGCTGTAAGGAGGGAAAAAAATCCATTACTAGCCTCCTTGCTTTTGTCTTCACTTCTTTCTAAACTCAGCTCTTAGATAAAATATAAAATGCAACCCAGACACTGCCACTGGCAGTGGTCACTTTCGAGTTGCACATTCTTACTCTGAAAAAGGAGAGTGGCCTAAATGACATCACAAGGTTTTAGAGCTGAAAGTAGCCTTACGTAGGCCTCCCACTTACAAATCATTGTAATGGCTACACGGAGAAGGGAAATGATGTGTCTAAGTTCATAAAACATGTAAGTTAATACTAAACATGGAAGCTTCATAGCTTCAACAACAGATATTGTTAGACATACACCAAGTGACAAAGCAAGTCTCCCCACTGAGCAAGTTTTCATCTTAGCACAGAGCATGTCCTGAGTTATTAGAACATAGGTCACTCTCCAATGATTACACCAGAGAAGTCAACTGTTTGTTCTTAGCATGCCCAGCCAAGACCAAGCCCCACTCTCCCAATGCTACTCAGATTTCCCCCATGGAACCACCCTCCTCCCAGAACCCTTGTATTTGGGTGGGGCTCACTCAACCTTCGTGCTCCAAAGGTGGGACTGTGACCCAGCCTTATTTAAAAAGGGGATTGTGTCCCCTGGCCACAGTGCTAAGAGCACCTTGCCCCAGAGTCAATGGGATTTAATAAGCTGGAGAAACTAGTAAGGGCCATCTTCCTTCCCATGGCATGGCTGAAGAGCATGCAAATCCGGAGCTGCGCTCCACAGTGTAGACACCACCAAGAGAAGCCGGCCTGAGAATGAGGCCCAACCATAGGGAAGATGAGATGAAACAAGGAGAAAATGGCAGAGTATAGCCTGTTTAGACACAATGACATCATTTCGGCCCCTCCGCGCCCACCAGCTACATAAACCAACAAATTCCTGTATCAGCTGGGTTCAGTCTGCACCCTGAAGAATCATGATTAATATAAAGGCCATCAAGGGAAAACAACAAGAACTGCTTTGATTAAACAGCTAGATATGGGTCTCACAGTAGATGAAAGATCATATATTTTATAAGTAATGAGCAAAATTTGATGCAAACACAGCTTAATGTACAAGGAATATCACCAAAGTATTAAAACTAAAAGACAAGGTGCCTAAGAGAGACCAAGAGTGAATAAACACATAATCTAAAACAGCCCAGTCAACACTAGGCTCAGAGACAGACTCTTGCGTCTTAAATAACCATGGTTGCTCGAGCAGCTTCCTGGCATTCCATGGTACAGCGGATAGGTTCTAGTGACACTTCTTAAGGCTGACGCTGTCCCCTGCCCTTACATCTTTTCATTAAACATGGACATTAATCTGTGTTCTTTTTTTGGTTGAAGAATTCCTTAGAACCCTATCTCTGAATTAACCAACTGGAGGAAGGATCAAGGCTCTCAGATCAAAAGCAGGAAGACCAACCCTCAAAGCATATAAAATAAAAGAAGTTCTAAAACCTAACTGCAATGACTTTTCAATTTGCATCCTTTAAAAGTCTGATTATGTAATGCAGTTATGTCAGTTCTGTTCAACTGACACTGTTCCAAATGAGGACTTAAAAAGAAATTGACTAAGATAAAGCAAGCTATCATTTAAGTACATCAACTCCAAATCTAAGCCAAAATAACCTCTGACATTTAAGACTCTGATATCAGTCCTAAATGTTGTACATTTCTGTTATTCAGTTATAAGCCAGTTATAAGCGTCTCTTCAAAAAGGAAAAAAAAAATGCCCAGGTTAAAGGAAAAAGTCTGCCAAACCCTAGCAAAAAAAGCAAAACCAGCTCAAGGTAAAGATCTGGTGCTCTGAAGACACTCAAGTTATCCTGCCATTCAGACAAGGAACACTGTACTGAATCAAAATACATGGAGTGGACCGGAGTTAGAGTTTACTAGGGATGAAGCATTCTTCCTGCCTCATGGTCTTGAAACTGCATGGGCAGACTCAGTGGTAAAAAGCCAAAAAAAACCCCCATGTACTTACTCTACTGACTCTAATTCATTCATAAATGCTAATTCAGCATCTCCTGTGGGCCAAGCACTATTCTAGGTACAAGGCATACAATACTGAACAAGACAGATACGGTCTCTGTCCTCACATAGCTTCAACTTCAGAGGAGGGGATAGAGAGTAAATAAGTAAGGCAACAATGCTAAATATAGTTCTGGGAGTAACAACAGCTATAGAGAAGAATAAAGCAAGGTGGAGGGACGAAAAGGGATGAAGCAGCTGACAATATAAGACAGGACGGTCAGGGGAGGTCTCTGTGAGATGCTGACATCTATGCAAACACACGAAGGAAATAAGGGCATGAGCCCTGTAATAATACAGAAGAAAATGCCAGGAGGGACAAAGCCTCTGGGGCAGATATTAGTTCACCATTGTGCAAGGAACGGTAAAGTCACCAATGTGGTTAGAGCTGAGCAAGCCAGGAGGGCCACGCACAGGTCAGTTCTGAGCAGCAGGAAGGGGTCAGATGGTGGGTCAAACAGCAGTTCTCAACGCCAGCTGCCTATGCAGATACTCCGATCCAATTCTGTGATGCATTCCAGGTACCATTTTTCATTTGTTTTTCAATTCCTCCAGGTGATCTTAACAAGCTACCAGCCAAGGTTGAGAACCTGACTTGATACTGTGTCCTATAGGATTTTATTCTAAGTGAAGTGGGAAGCCCTGTAAGCAAAGGAACTGCTTATTCTGAATGGTCTTAGAAGGACCGCTGCAGCTCCGGGCACGGTGAGGAAGACTCCAGGGGACATGGCTGGAAGAAAGAGCTAGTGGACAACCACAACAGTCATTCCAGACAATGCCACTCAAACTTCAAGTGCTGGCCAACCACCTGGGATCTCCTTTAATGCACAGTGCAGTTCAACGGGCCAGCAGAGGGGCTGAGATTCGCATTTCTAAAAAGCCCCCAGTTAATGGCAAGGCTCTTGGCTCCACAGATCACCTTAAATAGTAAGGATCCAGACCAGTGTTTTTTAAACTGCAGCTCACAAATGAAACTGGATCAACGAAATCAATTTAGTGGGTCTCCACTTATATTTTTCCACGTAGTAAAAGAAAGTGCAGTATCAGGATACACTGTAACAGTAAAGGTTAAGTACAGTTTTGTGAACCTTCTGTTGCAGTCACATAAACATATAAATGTAACACACACACGTACCTATAGACATATGAATATACCCCATGGGCTGCACTATGAAATATATTTCCTGCAATGAGGTCGAGTGCTGAGAAGCAGATGGCAGTGGCTATAGACTGGGAGGTGGGAAGTAGGCAGATGTGGAACATAATCGAAGGCAGAGCAAGGACTCAGCTGGCTGAGATGCGGTACATCAAGGAGGGAGAGGAATCAGAAAACTAAGGATTTTACTTGAGCAACAAGAATCACCATACAGTGAGATGGAGAAAAGCAGCCATGGATGAGGAAAGGGGCAAGGAGAACTGGCCAGTTTGAGACAGATTCAAAGTTTAAAATGCCTCTGAGGTCCACCCAAGTGGAAGGGTCACTTAGAAAGTCGGAAGTGTGAGTGGTTAGCTCGTGGGAGACAGATCTGAGCTGAAGAAACACATTTGTTAGCACCTCGAAGGACGGATGAGAGCATGAGGAGTAAACCCAGAGAAGACATGAGGTCCAGGAACCAAGCCCTGGACCAAACCAACACTTGGAAGTGAGAAAGAGGAAGAGACTGTCAGGGAGACCCTGAAGGAGCAGCCAGCCAGGTTCTGGAGAACCAGCCAAGTAGGGTGTCTCTAAGCCAAGTGAAAACAGGATGTCATTGCAGCTTTGAATACTAGGTTTAAAAACTCACTGTAATATTAAAATATTAAAATGCACTCTCAATAATAGGCCTAAAAAGTAGAAATGCAGAGAAAAAACATCTGGGAGGTTACAGAGCAATTAGATAATAGCGGTCAACTTGGGTTACAACAAGCCTTGCACCAATACTTCACTGTTTCACGAAGAGAATGTATTTCTTCCATAATGAAAAAAAAAATGTTTTTAGCTCTTAAATGATTCTGATAGACAGTCAGGTCTAGGTATCACCAGGCGAGGATGCTCAAGGGGACATACTCCAGGATCAAATATCAGATTGAACAAAATGTCTTTGAGGGCTTTCAGATTCTGTATGACTGATTCCATACCAAGAAGAAAAAAAAATCAATGCGAGCTTAAGACAGCATGCTTGGCAGCTGAACTATGCTAGGAGAGAATCTCCCTACACAGCTTCTATTTTGGATTCCAGCAGGCTATTTAGCAGAGTGAGATGAGAAGTGTTAAAAACCTCTGCAGCTAGAAACCGTCTTCAAGAAGCCTCTAGCAGCTTGATTTGCAGCCTTCAGTGACAAAGATTAGATATGAAGCTGGTAATTAAGAATGCCTGCCTATTTAACAAGTCCTTTTCGAACAGAGACAGTTTCCATCTTGCTCCTTTTTCTCCCTCTACCCCAGAGGCATACCTCCAGTAGGTCGTCAGAAGACGCAATTTCCAGCCACTGTGAGATACTACTCACTATAATGATTTGAAAAGGAAGGGAAGTACAGCCTAAGTGCCAGCTACTTCAAAGACTGAGTCAGTGGCGTCAGTATCAATGGGTGCTTACTAGAAAGGCAGGAGCTCGGGCAGGTAGACACCAATCAGCAGACTGAGGCAGAATCTTCATTTCAACAGGATCACTGCATCCTTCCACCTGCACAGTCAAGTTCGAGAAACAATGCCTTAAAGCCAGCCTAGCTGCTCATGAAAATCTCCAGGGAAATGTAAACAACAAAAACGTACTCCTAAGCCCCCTCTCGGCTGCAGGGATGGAGCCCAAGAATTTGTGTTTTTATTCTCTCAAGTGATTCTCAGGCAGAGTCAAGCTCACGAACCAAATGCTTTAAAGGACCCAAAGGTCTGAGTGCTACCTGCAATGTAAATGAACTTGAGTCAGAGAAAAATCACAAGAAGGAAACAAGGGACATGAAGGGTAAAAGACTGCATGGCAACAAAGCAAGGCGAAAAGGTGATCTCATCAAAGAAACAACAAATAACTTATGTGCACTTAATTTAGGTGGGAGTCCTTGCACCATGGTGTCCAGATACCAGTTGCATCAAAAAAACCGCTCGAGGCTCTGGGCAGCCGGATTGTGTCTTAAACAGTGTTAGGAGGCAGTACAGCAAAGCATCTGGCAAGGAAGTACATTTCTAGCTGAGTTGCTGTGGGCGTGTTAATCCCTAAGCCTCAGTTTCCTCAATAGTCGCACAAAGATAGAACCAGCACCAGCCTCCCAGTGTTGCTATGCAGAAGAAATGGCAAACTGGGCAAAAGCTTTTGGTACAGACCAGGCACACCCTAAGCGTTCGATTGAGTGTGACATAGAATTATGTGCCTCAGGATAGGTAAAAAGGAATAACAAATAGGATCAAGGAACTAACTCCAGCCAAGAAACATTAAACTCTAGTGCAGAAGGACCACAGGTCATTAAATCAAAATATTCTTGTTCACCCTATACAGACAGATAATGGGTTGGGTTTACCCACTTAACCCAGCATTAGGCAAACATTCATTACATACCTACCATATAGCTCTGAATCTCGGCAAACTTGTTATTTCCTAAAGAGGAAAACGATAATACCCAAACCAAGGCCGCCTGGGTGGCTCAGTTTGTTAAGCATCTGCCTTCAGCTCTGGTCATGATCCCAGGGTCCTGGGATCGAGTCCCATGTTGGGCTCCCTACTCTGCTTCCCCCACCCCCTGCTGCTCCCCCTGCTTGTGCTTTTTCTCTGTCAAATAAATAAATAAAATCGTTTAAAAAATAAATAATAATAATAATAATAACCCAAACCCGACAGGAAAGAACAAAGCATTCAGGTTCCAAAACAGCTGTCCAGTCAGGGAATGGCACAGAATTAGTAAGTGAGGAGGGTAACGGACACCAGTGTCCCCGTAACTGGCCTGGATAGGCATGTAATATATTCTGACAGTGTTCAGTTTAATCCTGGTATTTAACATTCGGAGGCTATCTTTCTGATTCTCTCCTGCAGGCCTTCCATCCCAGTAAATTTCTAGATGTTACACATGTGCTTCTTCACTAGCCTCTTGGGACGGGGCTAGCATCCCATGACTCCACATACACATGAAAAACGAATTGCAGGGGAAGGAAGAACAGGAAGTCTTTCTGTGACATGCAGAGTGAAGAGAGAAGTGCAGCAAAGATGAAAAAACGCTCCACCAACAGGTCCTTGAAAATGAAAGTGAGTTTGGGAGCTTTGCTGCTTCTCCCACTAAGTGGCAGCCTCCGCATTCTGGGAGGTAAAAACATTTCCTTCAGCCCCCTCCCTCCAAACCCTTAATAAATCCAACTTCCTTCTACTTTAAAAAAAAAAAAAAACTCGAAAAACAAACGCAAAAAGAACCCCACGAAGCAACAAAAAATGACTGTCCTTTTGGCAATAAGCTTACATCAACCTCGCTTCCTCTCCTCCCCCTCGTCTCCATCCCCATCTTTTATCAGAAAGAACATAACTATCTTTCTGAGGACTAGAGGTCTACAAACTTCCTTTTTAGGGTAAAACACAAAACATATAAGCTCCAAGAAATAAGCCACACCTTCTCATCTATCTAAAATGTATGCCCATTATTTTTTAAAGTAATGCTACTTAGAGACAAGAGAAAGATGTGTTGTCAGAATTCTAGATTTCACTTGGTTAAGGGAAGCTGTGGGGAGCTGAAGAGGGTGCTAAGAACATGACTTCATATATAACAGAACATGTTAAGAACAAGTTTTCTTATAAATAACATCAAAAGAGGTACTTAAGAATAATAAACCCTGAGCTCTATTAAAACCTGGGATGTGGAGCTCTCCTGTGAACAAAATTATCTATTCCTTAAAAGGGACAGGAAAAAGCCCCACAAGAGACAGAGAGAAAGCAAAACCGGAAGTAATAATTGGGGGAAAGGCCATCTAGATACCAAGATACCGGGAAAAGCGAGAAGGACAAGCCCTGTCCAGGCCCTGAACAAAGCAAAAGAGCCAGCCTCTTTCATGAGTCCTAGTTTCCAGGGGAAGTTTACACTGCACTATATATATTACATGTAAACATCTCATTAGTGAGGCTATATCACCCTCAGCCCTGTATACATTGAGAATTCTTCAGGATACTCCAACCCTGCAATTGCCGCAGTTCAAACAGACACCGCAGAGCTGCAAGCAAGCTCTGGTTTCCAGCTCAGAACTAGATGAAAGTGGGAAATAGTCCTTGAAACTGGTGAAACAGCCCTTTCCAAGAACAACGAAGCCCACAGCTTTACCAAATAAGGCAAGTGAAAGCTAAAAGCCAAGGAAGAACGGGCTCCCGCTCTCTTTCCTAAAACTAGCCAGCTGGATGACAGAAATGTGAGTATCTCGATTCTACTAGCAAGGATTGCAAATGCAAAGAAAATGCAAAGAAACTACAAAAGAAAAGAATCCTTTGCCAAGGAGAGGCCTGTAATGTACTGATTCCAACTACTGACACTTTCAGGAAGTTTCAAACCTGCTGAGCTGCCAAACATACTCTCATGAAACACGTAACTCGAACTGAAATGAGTTGGTGCTATGATTCAAACCCTAACCTTTCCTTGTTCAATGTCATATACGCACCGTTTTATAGCATGAAGTTCCGAAAGAACATAGTTAGACATTATTATAGATGAGATTACCCAATGAATTTTCATTTTTTAAAATGAAATTATTTATGAGACTACTTGTGTTTAAACATCTATTTGTATATGTATATTTTATATACATATTTGCTTCTGAAGCGGCTCCAAATCCAATTTCCTGTTTTAGCAAATCTCTTTTACAGGAAATATGCCTTAATTTTTAAAAAATCTTTTCTCCCCGCCCCCCCCATGCCATGAGTCTTTTACATGCTGAAGATGAATTTAAATAAATATTAGAAACAAAGATTGTTAAAATGGAACGAGAGAGAAAACAATTCTCTGTAGGGTTTGGACACAGACTTCACCACTGTCTTCTGCAAGTTTTCAGACATGCCACCAGCCCACAGAGTATGGAGATCTTACAGAAAAGGAGACAGTTTCCCTTAGGCACACATATCACTGTGAGAAGGTTGACACATTCCATAAATTTTTCCAGAAAGTCTTAGTATTGCTTTCACTTTCCTTGAGACACTGAGGTTCCTGAAAGCTAACCATCTCACAAAGATATCAAACAAAGGGTAAGAAACTTTCACAGACATGAACAGATACATTCAAAGGGTTAAGAGCCTCGGAGAAAATGCACCATCCAGTCAATTATTAGTCCCTTTAAATCCAAAATGTGTGTCTTCTCTCCACTTCCTTTCAATGCAACATGGCCAGTCACTTACCACCTTGGATCTTTTCTTTTCCCTTGAAGTTTGGATATGAGAACACAAATTGAAATGGTATCTAGAGGCCCACATGACTGCGTGCATCTCTAAATGCACACCTGCTGGCAGGTGGGGCAAGGAGTTGGTGACTACCCATTCTTCAAGGCACACCAAGAAGTGGGTCAACAGGGCTCATCCTGGACATACTCAGACTGGGAGAAGAGCATTTTCCTACAGATGCAGCCGGAATGCAGTCTTTAGGCATTAAAATAACCAGCTGTTCCTTTGGCACTCACTAATGTTTCTGGATCCGAAAGCTTGTTTATTTGCTGGGGGGGAAAGGGAAACTGCCTACTTGATAAAAATCAGAGACATCCAACCTAGGAGCTCAGAGCTTCATTGCTGATGCCAGTTTGACAACATTGGCAAATATACTACTTGGTAAGAGGACACAGGCCAGTATGGGAGCACAAGAATATTCAAATCTCATGCCAGCCGAGCTTAAGAAACAACATCAACATTAGGAAATGTGGTTAAGATTTTCAAAGGCCTAACATCTCTGTCTTTTGGTTACTCTAACCCATGGTCTGTTTATTTCCATTTCTCTCCTTAAGTCCTAAAAAAAAAACCCCAAAAAACAATAAACAACAACAACAACAACAAAAACTCACAAAGTCTTCACAACCCAAATAGACCATTTCTTTTAGGCAATCAAAATAAATAAATAAATAGAGCCTGTCTAAATTATTTTAAGTTTCTTTAACAGTTTGTGTGGGCAAGTTGACATTTCAAGTCCACAGGGAAAACTGCAGGGCCTTCAACACCAGAAAAGCCTTGGAATGACCTAACAAAAGTAGTTCTAGGGCACGATTTCTGGCCTGTACTATCCAGTCATAACCAGGGCAGAAAACAAAACGGTTCCCCCTACAGTCATTTTTTGTATCACAAATGGTTTCTGAGTATTTGGCTATTTTTAGTACTTTATACAGTGGAGTCTGCACAAAGCAAAAATAGATGTTTACTTCATATGAAACTTGTAATGCGGTAGGCGTTACTTGTTGTCCTAGACTCATTTAATACCAAAGAGGGATGATTCCCAATATAGACTACAACTACCATGCTAAATTTTCCTAAAAGAGATTTATATAGAATATGGCAAACAACCTAAAATTATGCAAAAGTAACTGACATATACAACAGTGGTCTGGGAACAACAAAGTAGTCTTCCCTGGGAGTTTTGAGACCTCCAACAAGGAGGTGTACTCGACATGAATCCCTAGAATCATAGGAGATGGGTTTCATCCACACAAGCAACTCTTTTGGACAAGAACCTCATGGACCTCCCAGGAGCACAAGAGAAACTATCATTTGACATTCTTCCTCTACCCTAATGCTGCCTCCAGCAAAAACACTATCCAAGATGATTGGGCTATCAGGGCAGTTTGGGGTTGCTTCTTAGGAAAATCCCTTTGAAATTTTACCAGTACTTGAAACAGGTTTATATCCTGGGGTCAATACAGTTAAGTCCTAAGGGCTATGAAGTCCAGAAGCACAGAGTTTAATTAACCGCTCTGGCACCTAACATACTGCTTGGTATTTATAGAAACAATAAATATTTACAGGGACAAGTTAGGAACTTCATTCTTCTTCCCTGATGTTTCCCTTGGTAGGTGAATCTACCCAAGGGTGACACACCTAGCCTCTCTCCAGTTCCCCTCAATCCCACCTCCCAGTGGGAAGAAGTTCCATTCCATGATTGGAGGGCGTGGAGAAGGCTGAGCGTGCTCAGTTCAGCCCCTGTGGCTTGCCCAGAGTCTGTTGCGATCAGCTCGGCCATGGAAACTCTGTCCCTGCAAGAGGCTGGGGATAAGGACAGTTGTGGGGGAGTATTAGCAAGCATGTGGGACAGCAGAACTAAAGCCACATCCTTCACGTGCTTTATCAGTGAGCTGTAGAACACAGACGCAAAACACTGTCCACTCCGCTCATCTATAAACTCCCTGTAACACTTGTTCTTGCTGCCAAGGATATCAGATTAGAGAACCATGCTGATTGGAATATCTGATGTGGTAGTTTCCATAAAGCAAAATACGGGGGATTTGTGGGGTTCTCTAGTTCTGTCTCCTATTTGAAAGGGTGACATAGGTCATAAGGAATAGCTTATGGCTGGGTAAGTTTGAAAAACCACTTTCTGTGAAAAACCATCAACCAACCAATTCCTTATTTCACTATTGCGAATCTTAACCTTCCTCCTCAATTAGTAAGTTAAGATTCTCCATCAGAGGGGTGCCTTTGCAACAAATCACATGGTTTACAAAGAAGGCTTTATTTAACATTCAAAATGCAGTTAGAGCTAGTTATCCAATCTAGATGAAACATACCTATAATCTGCTGAAGGTGGGATGTGCTTTAAAGAAAAAGCAATAAAAGAAAAAAATTCCCATAAAGTCTGTATCCAACTTCCTTTTTTTTTTTTTTAAGATTTTATTTATTTATGTGACAGAGAGACAGCCAGCGAGAGAGGGAACACAGCAGGGGGAGTAGGAGAGGAAGAAGCAGGCTCCCAACGGAGGAGCCCGATGTGGGACTCGATCCCACAACGCCGGGATCACGTCCTGAGCCGAAGGCAGACGCTTAACGACTGCGCTACCCAGGCGCCCCTTCCAACTTCTTTTTGTTCAGCCTGTGCACGTGCAGTTTGGCCTTCTTGATTGAATTTCCTTCAATTGCACGTATTGGCCTCCATGTTCAAATTAGAAATTTCCATGGCTGACAATAATCCAGTTATTCCGGGATCCTTTGCCACACACACACACACACACACAATCCACTATATCATCTGAGAACACCACTTTTCAACTCTCTATCATTAAAACAAAAATTCTAGTTCAGTGCCATTGTCTAATATGTCTTTCCTATAGAAAAGAACCAAATCAGGGGCACCTGGGTGGCTCAGTCGGTTAACCATCTGCCTGCAGCTCATGATCCCAGGATCCTGGGATCCAGAGAGGCATTGGGCTCCCTGCTCAGTGGGGAGCCTGCTTCTTCTCCGTCTCCCTCCGCCCCTCCCCCCACTTGTGCACACATTTGTGAGTGCTCTAATAAATAAAATCTTAAAAAAAGAAAAGAAAAGAAAGAAAAAGAAAGAAAGAAAAGAAAAGAAAAGAAAAGAAAAGAAAAGAACCAAATCAGTAATAGACTTTGTTTTTAAAGGGAAATCACCAAAGATGGACACACTGAGTGGGTAACTGACCAATATTTCCTCTAAGCACAGCCAAGCCAGCAACCATCTCACAACTGTTTATCCTGAAAAGAATAAATAAATTTCCATGAAGACAACACTTGCTCAAGTTACATGATTTACCTGATGCTTCTTCTAATTTATTATTCCAAACCATACATATATAAAATATGTAAAACAAATATATTTATATATTGACATTAATGAGGTATGATCATCATTATATGATAATAATTATAGAGCTCAACAAATTCTCAATTGTTTTATTATTTTAAATGCTTCCAGGGACATCTGGCTGGCTCAGTCAGTAAAGCCCGCAACTCTTGATCTTGGGATTGTAGGATCGAGCCGCACACTGGACATAGAGATTACTTAAAAATAAAAATCTTTAAAAAATAGTAATAAATGCTTCCAGTATTCTGTGTACTATGTAACTACTTTACAATATCACCTCATTTCATTATCAAGGCAACTTGTCTTTTAGAGCAAGAAACAAAGGTTGGAAGAGGTTAAGTAATCTTCCCAACATCATATGGCTGATAAGCTGTGGGGATGGAAATTAAATCCAGGCGATGTGATCCCAAGCCCACCACACGAAGTCAGCTGCCCAGATGGAATTTCTTAATGTTCAAGTCATGACAGCCATAGACTAACTCTTATAATTGGGTAGGTGGATACAAATGAAACATTTTGGTAGGCTGAAATTGGAAGTATCACACAGATCAATCAAATTTTTGTTCTAATCAGACTGTGGAATGCTCAAAATTACAAGATAAAAAACAAAAGATGCTTTGATCCCTTGAGTCCTACCCTCTTGATGACACTACAATGGTCACTGTTAACACTTCATCTGGCCTATCTCCAGGACTCTGTGCTCACATACACAAAATGTAAAAGGCATTAAAAAAAATCCGCAGTTAAAAAAAAAAAAAAACCTTTTTGAGGTTTGGCCATTTAAAAATTTTTTGTTGTTCCTTGGAAACTAAATACTTCATTATGGCAATCAGGAGAGCCCTCAATAATCAGTCAAGCCTCCTGCACAAATGTCGACTGGAAGATTACTGAACACGAGGGCACTTAGGGGAGGGGCATATGAACAACAGAAACACAAACGTTGAGGAAGCCCATCATACAATACCTGATTACTGGGCTGGGTAAGTACTGAGGTCAATTTTCACCCTACAAACACCTAAGTTCTACAACTGTAAGTGGCAAAGGATCCCGGAATAACTGGATTATTGTCAGCCATGGAAATTTCTAATTTGAACATGGAGGCCAATACGTGCAATTGAAGGAAATTCATCAAGAAGGCCAAACTGAATTTTTCTCTCCTGTGATATTTTGTAGTCTCTGATATTGTCACTCAAAAGATGGAAAAATCACTCTTGAAAAAAAAAAAGTGGTAGAGAAAAATCTGTTTCCTATAGAATCTTATGTAATTCAGTTTCTAACCTCTAACAATTTAAAACAAGAAACATACTTATACAAAAGCTCAATTTATTCACTTACCACCTTTAAAAAGCCCAATAATATTAGGCATTATAGCAATCTAAAAGCAATAATTTTTCTCCTTCTGCTTGCTATAAACAAACTATGAACCGGAAGTAAAAGGGCTGTTACTTCAAGACACATATGGAATATGCAGTTTCACCAGCAATTCATTGTTGGATGAGCTTCCAGTAATGAGGTTATTACCCTCCAAGATTTTCTGTGCATTATATATATTATCTTATGCACTAAGATAAGATGGGGGGCAGAGATTAAGAAACCAATATGACTTCTGTCCATACCCTGATACAGACACCCCTGGTATCCTTCCCATTTCCTTTATAACACTGGTCACATTTGCAATTACAGCCTTTCCTCCTCTAATGTGAGAGTTGGTGAACTCAAGAAATCTTTGATCCAAAATGAAGCTATAATTCTTTCTATGAGGTAAAAAGGGCTTAGAAAAAAAGAAGAATTGCAATCATAGAAGTTGTCTTTCTAGATGAATTTCAATAGTGAAGATAATTTTTAATTATACTGTACTTGTTCTTACAAACTTAACAAAAAAATCAATTGACCTAACTAATGATCACGGAGCTCATCATCAGTGACTCAGAAGACCTACTAATATCCCCAGGTTTCTAGACTCTTGCTATTCAGTGTGGTCCACCTATTAGAAGCATCAGCATCCCTGGGAGTTTGTTGGATATGCTGGACCTCAGTCCTTCCTCTAAACCTAGAGAATCTACATTTTTAACAATACCCTGGGTGATAGCCTCGTATGGTAAAATGTGAGAAGAACAGCTGTACATTGTCCAAATAAATCAGAGAAGCATGCATTAAATGAAAGTGGTGAGGGCCATCCACAAGCTGCTGCTCCAGAAATACAGCTATGTAGAAAGCTACACAGCTCGTCGTGCACCCAGAATAGCCAAAGCAATCTTGAAAAAGAAAAGCAAAGCTGGAGACATCATAATTAAGGACTCCAAATTATATTACAAAGCTATAGTAATCAAAACAGTATGGTACTGGCACACAAAAAAAGACATACAGATCAAGAGAACAGAATAAAAAAATCCAGAAATAAACCCACCATTATATGGTCAATTACTCTTTGATAAAGCAGGAAAGAAAGAATATCCAATGGGAAAAAGACAGTCTCTTCAATAAACGATGTTGGGAAAACTGGACAGCAACATGCAAATGAATGAAACTGGATCACTTGCTTACACCACACCCAAAAACAAATTGAAAATGGATTAAAGATCCAAATGTGAGACTTTTCTAAAACCATAAAAATCTTAGAAGAGAACACAGGCAGTAACTTCTCTAAGATCAGCTGTAGCAAATTTTTTCTAGATATGTCTCCTGAGGCAAGGGAAACAAAAGCAAAAATAAACAATTAGGACTTCATCAAAATGAAAAGCTTCTGCACAGCAAAGGAAACAATCAACAAAACTAAAAGGCAGCCTACAGAATAGGTGAAGATATTTGCAAATGACCTATCCAATAAAGGGTTAGTACCCAAAACATATAAAGAACTTATATAACTAAATACCCAAAAACAAATAAGCCAATTAAAATATGGACAGAAGACATGAACAAACTTTTCTCCAGAGAAGACATACATATGGCCAACAGACACATAAAAAGATGCTCAACATCGGTTGGCATCAGGGAAATACAAATCAAAACTACAATGAGGTATCACCTCACACCTATCAGAACAGCTAAAATCAACAACACAAGAAACAACAGGTGTTGGCAAGAATATGGAGAAAAATGAACACTCGTGCACTGTTGGTGGGAATGCAAACTGGTGCAGCCACTGTGGAAAACAGCATGGAATTTCTTCAATAAGTTGAAAATGGAACTACCTTATGATCCAGCAATTGCACTACTGGGTATTTACCCAATGAACACAAGAACATTAATTCAAAGGGATATATGCACCCCTATGTCTCTAGCAGCATTATTTAAAATAGCCAAGATATGGGAGCAGCCCAAGTGCCCATCGATTGATGAATGGATAAAGATCTGGTCTGTATCTACAGTGGAGTATTATTCAGCTATTAAAGAGAATGAAATCTTGCCATCTGCAACAACATGGATGGAGCTGTAGAGTATAATGCTAAGCAAAATAAGTCAGAGAAAGACTAATACCTTATGATTTCACTCATATGTGGAATTTAAGAAACAAAACAAACAAGCAAAGGGGGAAAATAAAAGAGAGAGAGAGGGAGAAAGCAAGAAATAGACTTGCTTAATTATAGAGAACAAGTAGAGGAGAGGAGTGGGGGAGTGGGTTAAATAGGTGATGGGGATTAAGGAGAGCACTTGTCTTGAGGAGCACAGAGTGATGTATGGAGGTGTTGAATCACTACATCGTACACCTGAAACTAACATAACACTGTACATTAACGGAAATTAAAAATTTATATTAATTTTAAAAAGAAAAAACTTAATCAGTAGGAGTGTACGTAATGCATTTTGTTTCCTAGTAAAACAACCCCGCTATATTTAACTGACCTCCTGGGAAAAAGAAATCACAGAAGTTCCAGAACTTGTTCTACAACGACATCTTCATTAGACTGTAAACTCCTTAAGGGCAAGGACTCTATCAATAATTTTTTTTTCCAGTAGAGTCTCAGAGCCTAGCCCAGGATGGAGCATATCATAAGGGCTTAATAAGTGATGAACAAACAAACAAGTGGAATGATTACTTATTGGAGACCTCTGACTTTTAGCCAAAGCTCTGCTACCCTTCACAAGGTACTTCCCTGACTCGGGAATTCTGAGTCTTTGACCTTAAATGACAGGTTAGATCAAGAGGCTACTCTCTGACATTAGTTTCAGCTCTAAGGTGTAAAGATACAAATTCATCTAGAATGACATTTTCATTTAAATATTAACCTCATTCATAAGCCATCTTCAAATAAAAATATTAAGTACAGACCATAGCATTCTACAGATAATGGGTTCAATTGCTATTATCTGTTCCAACATCAGTCCTTCCAATATTAGAGACTGCCTGACACATTTGCTCCTTCTAGACAAATTTTTTGTTTCTATCTTGGGAATTAGCCTGCCTCCTTACTGAATGTCATCGTTTTTTACTTTCAAGCATTTGCCTTCCACCAATCCTCCTCTCTCTCCCTACATCATTTCCAACCATCACTTCTCACAGCACAGCCTGTGAACCACCCACACCTGCAGAACGCTAGGCTTCCCCCAGGCCCATGGAATCTGGGAACAAAACTTATGAATCTACATTTTGAACTTGTTACCGAGGTATTTCTTAGGTGCCTGCAAGTCTGGAAGCCACTGTTCAGAGACCAGTTTGGGTCTAATGACTCAAAGTGCCTGACCACTCCCTATCCATCAATTTTTTCATATCAGTTCCTTCTATGAGCTCAATGCATTTACTTTAGGGAAATTAGCTTTATACTACTCTGCAATGCTTGCTAATCACTGCCTGTTACAATTCTGCTCAATCATTATGATAAAATGAAATAGTACAACCTTTTATATCTCATCAGACCCTTCCATAGTCAACATTTTTGAAAAATAGTGATGTCAATTTTTTTTTAAGGAATCACTACTCCCACCACCCCTTACACATACAACACAACACCAGTCTCCTCCAATACAGGGTCATTGCCAGCCATCAATAGTACTAAATATTTCCCAATAACAAAACACATCAATGGACAACCCACAGTCATGTTTTCAACTCTATTCTTTCACCCATCTAGATATCCATGCCAAAAGAGAGGTAGGTCTGGGGAGAAAAGCTCCCTGAGGGCAATGATATTTTTAATGAATTTTTTGTTTTTTAAGCAAGGGTATTTTATCTTCCAAGCATGCTAATCACAGAACTAGAATCTAACCTACTTATTCTGGTTTCCTCTATATAAATCCTGATCGTGTATAGAGGAAGCCAGGAAAAGGTGATAAATTCCATTTAAATCTCCTCTTTGATTTTTCTCCATCCTCCCCTTAAAAGATGAGTTCAATCCCTTTTATTTGTGCTTCCATAATATGCTTTCTTTAATCCCAGCACTAATCTGAGTAATGTGATCTATTTGAATATCTCCACCTGGAGGAGATTTTCTTGCAAGTAGGAATTATAGTTGGTTTGTTTTCTTCAAAAAGCTTTTCTACTGAAGTGTAACATATATACAGAAAAGTATCCAAACCCTAAGCAGAGAACCTGAATTTTCAGAAAGTGAACATACTTGTGTCAACAGCACCCAAATGGAGCATCTAAAAACTATGTTGCAATCATCTTTGACTCTCTTGAAATTGATAGACCCCAGGAGTCTACAAGACCCATTTTAAATATCCTTGCTTCTAACAGACCAGTAAAACTGAAATAGACTTCTCTAGGCCATGAGGAGGCGTGAGCAGACAAAGACAATGTTCCAATCCTATGACATTATCACTCTGACTGATGCATCAGAAGCTCTCTTCCACAGCATGGAAGACCATTTAAGGTAGCAGCACTCTGCTCAGCAAGTGTGTGCAGATCCTTTAGAATTAACTGAATGTTTCCATCAGAATAACTTCATCACAAACCCAGCTGGGGGAAAACAAAGCTATTACACATAATTCTAATCCCAGAGCCCCTTAAGTATAGGACAGAGGTAGGAGAGTGCCAAGAATATCCCAAACGAACTGGGAAGAAAAGCCCATTGTTTTTGATATTTTGGTATCTTTTATAAGACAGGTAAGAGGAGATCCCATTATATAATTTGCAGACTTGTCAAGCTATCATCTCCCCTGCAGGAGGAATTTCTGGCTTTGCTTTTTGCTTTAAAACCCATTTCCAACATTCATTGTGCAAATAAGGCATTGCCCTCACATTACAATTGGAAATGTGATTGCAGGTAATAAAGAGCAGCCAAGACTCGTTTAGGAAGGGTGATCTGGGGCCAAGAGGACAGAGGCAAACAACCCCCATCAATCTTTGAATTATTTTTTTCAATAAGAGGTTGGATGAGACATCTCTATTTTCCCACTCAGATCTCAGAACAGCCACAAGTGAGTAAGAGCTGGGGAAACCAGCTGGAGCAGGAAGATACACCATAGGCATTTTCCTTGGAAATGACCCCTATCCAGGACACCTGTGTGCACATGGCACCTCTGCTACCATGGCCAAAGCTGTTTAGATGCAAGAGTACAGAGCATTCATTCATTCATTCAACAAATATTAATAGACCATCTTCCAAGTGTTTCAAGGCAGTGTTCCAGATGCTGACAGAATTCACAGTGCTTACATTCTTTTGGAGAAAAAAAGCCAATAATAAAGTCACAAGTAAACATGGCAAGACGTCTAAGAATGTTAAGAGCTCAAGAAAGGTTGACAGTGAGCGACTTTTTGGATAAGGTAGTTTAGGAAGGCCTTTCTGAATAGCTCACAATTGAGCACACACCAGAATTAAGGAAAAAAATGAATCAAGAAGTCTATGAGGGGTGCCTGGGAGGCTCCGTGGGTTAAGGGGCCAATTCTTGGTTTTGGCTGAGGTCATGCATGATCTCAGGTCCTGATCTCAGGGTCGTGAGATCCAGCCCTGCCTTGACTCCATGCTGAGTGTGGAGTTGGCTTGAGATTCTTTCCCCCTTCACTCTCCCTGCCCCTCTGCTACTCACTTCCACCCCATCATGCACTCTCTTTCTCAAATAAATAAACAAATAAATAAGACCATAAAAAAAGTATTTGAACAAAGCCACCCAGGTTTAGGGTACATCAAGTACCGAGGCCCTGAGGCAGGAACAATCTTAGTATATTTAAGGCACAGCTGGAGGTCACTGTATCTGAAGCCAAGTAAGTAAAGGGATGAGAATTTTTAGGACATTATAATCAAGGGAGGGACTTTGGATTTTCTGTCAGTGTGATAGGAGCCATTAGAAGGTTCTGAGCAGAGTGATAAGGTTTGGCTTACGTTTTTAAGTTATAGTCCTGGTTGCTCTGTGGAGAACAGAACGTAGGGGGCAAATGTAGTGGTCAGGACAAGAGCCAATGATGATTAGGGGAAGGGTGACATTGATGAACAAAATGAGAAGCAGTCAGATGGGGGCTATGTTTTAAACATAAATCAAGACCATTTGCTGATGGATTCCATTAGCAATCTAATCTAAATTAAGAGAGAGAAGTTATAAAGACTCTAAATTTTGGATATGAAGAAATTAGAATCCCTGTGTACTGGTGATAGGATTGTAAAATTGTGCAACAGCTATGGAAAACAGTATGGAGTTCTTCAAGAAGTTAATCATAGAACCACCATGTGATCCAAACAATTCTTTAGCCCTAAAAATAAGAAATTCCTGCCACATGCGACAACATGAATCAACTTTGAGGATATTATGATAAGAGAAATAAACTAGTCACAAAAGGACAAATACTGTATCATTCCACTTATATGAGATATCTAAATTGGTCAAATTCATAGAAACAGCAGAATGCTGGTTACCAGAGGCTGAGGGGAGGAGTGGGGGTTTGTTGATAAATGGGTATAGAGTTTCAGAAGGAAAATAAAGAAGTTCTGGAAGATCTGCTTCATAACAGCGTGAATATACTTAACATTACTGACTTGTACACTTAAAGAAGGTTAAGACGGTAAATTTTATGTGACGTGTTTTTTACCACAATAAGAAAGAAAACCTACATTTAAGGCACATTTAGGTACTTACTGTGTTTAAGATATTCATAAATGCAAATACTTAGCATCTACACTTTTATGGTGGATTTTACTTCATCTACATATTAAGTTTTTAAATCAGCTTTCTTTTATACTGTAGGCACTATATGAGAACTGTAGTAAATGTATGTAATTTATTTTTTGTTTTTTTAAGATTTTATTTATTTGTCAGAGAGAGAGAGAGAGCACAAGCAGGGGGAGCGGCAGGCAGGGGCAGAGGGTGAAGCAGGCTCCCCGCTAAGCAAGGAACCCAATGCAGAACTCAATCCCAGAACCCTGGGTTTATGACCTGAGCCGAAGGCAGACACTTAACAGACTGAGCTACCCAGGTGTCCCTACATATAATTTAAAAATGAATATATAAACAAACACTTAAAAAGATTCTAAAGCTTAAACAAATAGTAAATTAGATCTGGCACTGAAATAAGACTGGGAAGTGAGGATTTATAAAGGGGAAATCAAGTGGTCTATATGGGGTAAAAGCTCGAGATTCCTAGGAGATGTGGAATAAGATGGAGTATATGTGAGTCTGGAGTTCAAGGGACAAGTCTAAGCTGGAAACTTGCAAGTCATCAGCATCATGACAGCATTTAAAGTCATGGCACTGACCAGATCAGTAAGTGAAGGGGTGAAGAAAAAGAGAAAATCTGAGAACTCAGCCCTGGGAGACTCAAAGAGTAGACCTGAGAATAACCAACCCATGAGCTAGGGTTTGGGGACATGAATTTGAGACTGACAGAATTCAGTCAGGGAGATACAGTGGGTGCTTGAAGTGAAAGGCTGCTTGGAGTTGGGAATGAAGAGGCCATGTAGGGTCCTGGGCAACAGAGCAGAAATGGGAGCAGCATTGAGAGAAGCCACATGGCACTCCTGCAGACAAAAGAAAATAGCCTCCAAGGCTAACATCTAGCAGTCCCAGTGAGACCTGCCTATTCTTGGTTTCCTTCTTTTACCGGTCTTCGAGCTTGCCTGTTGGGTTCACAGTAACCCTCCAACTGACTCCAGTGGGTTTCTATTCTTCACCACCAAACAGTGCTGATGAAATCCCAAAGATAGGAGAAAATATACACAGTAGATAAGAACTGAAATCAAATGCTCTCAATAAAAATTCTAAATCCTATGTGGTGGATTGCAACATTTGGCCCCAGTTCTTCACTCCTCCCTGCACCTGTGCCCTCTGCCATGTAATGTGCAGTGCCAATCTACCCTGGGCGGGGAGGCCTGCTCTTCCTCCTGACTGTAGGCTCAGCCCAGAGCAACATGCTTCGGTCAGCAGACACGATGCAAGCACCATGAGCTCACGCACAGAGGCTGGCTCTCTAGAGCCACTACCATGACTGCTGGACAATGAGGGACAAGTGGAGCAGAGCGACATCACCCAGTCACCTCACCCCATTTGACAGCAAGACAACCCCCAGACACATGGGCATATCAGCAGAACGAACCTCGGTGACCTCGGACACATGAGCAATAAACACTCGTTGTGTGGCCCTGATGTTTGATTGCTATGTAATAAAGATAGCTGATACATCATACATAAAAACATGGATTGGATTTCATCAATTTATTTCCTAGTCATCAACTTATTTCCTATTATTTCCTACGACTGATAAGTGAGGACAAACCTGGCCCCAAAAATGGCCCAATACAAACAAAAAGTAACAGAGCAAAAAACGGAGCTTCAAAAATATCTAGATGATACAGGATCTAGCTGACTTATCCCCAACTACTGAAGAATTAACTATAATTTTAAGGTTTATCGTAAAATAAATAAGGAAACAGTCTTCTATATTGTTTTCTTTGCTTGTTTGGCTATCAGGCATTCAAATTCTTCTATTCATGATTCGCTATACAGGTGGGAAAAAAAAGAAGCAGTCTCTTTGTTTTAAGAACCAGTCTTTTATTCTTTCAGCATAAAAACCTCATTCATCTTCAATGAGTGGTTATGCAGTCCAAAAGCATGACTTAGAGAATGATTTTACATGAACTCAAGTTAGCACAGCATTCATAAATGCTATTCATAGATTATAAAAAATTGTGAATATACAGCTGGGTATTTTGAGTGCAAAAGATCTCAATGAACTGAAATTAATATTTCAATAGTCTATACTTTTTTATTTTTAGCAATCAATATCTCAACACATTATCTTATTTGGAAATAATCTAGGTTTTCCATGAACATCCAATATCTAATGTAACTTAGCATAAACATCTCATTTACATTTAAATTACTTGCTTTTAACAATTATACTTGGCTGAGACATTAAACAGCTAGCCATCATTTTATTTCTCTCATTGGCAAATTTTGTAATAAAGATACACAGCATGAGCATTTATGATTAGTAAACCCAGGTAAACAAAGGTATTTATCTGTACTATATTTAATGCTGACAACTCTGAAGACATGCCTGTTTTTATTAAGCCAGCAAACTAAAAACCAGTGTTTATTTATCAAAGATTATCTCAGATCATGGGAACTTGAAAAACCTTTGGGTTAGTTTCTGTTACATTTCTGAGAATTTTTGGAATACTTAATTTATGTAAGTGCTTACTTTAAAAAAAAATTATTTATTTATTTATTTGAGAGAGAGCATGAGTGAGAAGAAGAGGGAGAAGCAAGCTCCCACTGAGCAGGGAGCCCAATGTGGGACTTGATCCCAGAGTCCTGGGATCATGATCTGGGCTGAAGGCAGATGCTTAACTGACTGAGCTACCCAGGTGCCTCGTTAAGTGCTTACTTTTCTTTAAGCCAATTACAGAGTTCTTTCATAAATTAATTTTGGCAATACCATCTGGAAGTAGAAAATATGACATACCTATACATGCATACATAGACATACATAACAAATAGATAAACAGAAACAAAAACCTTAGTTTCATTTTAAAATTCATGTCATCAATCAAGAACAAGCCACAAAAGAACAGTTGAATCCAAATTGCATTTTTGGCACAAGTACTAAGTTAAGGTTACCGGCTCAGATGGCCAAAGTCTTTTACTAAGGATTTTTATTTGCACCCTGTGAGGATCCTTTTCGACCTGTTTTTTTGTTTTTTTGTTTTTAATTGAAGTTTAGTTGGCACACAATGTTACATTTCGTTTCAGGTGTACAACCTAGTGATTCTCCAAGACTGTACATCATACTATGCTGACGGCAAGTGTAGCTACCATCTGTCACCATACAACACTATTACAATAGCACTCACTGTATTCCCTCTGCTGTACCTTTCATTCCCATGACTTACTCATTCATAACTGGAAGCCTGTACCTCCCACTCCCCTCCTCCCATTTTGCCCAACCCCCACCTCTCCCTCTGGCAACCATCAGTTTGTTCTCTATATTTATGTATCTGTTTCTGCTTTTTGTTTGTTAATATGTTTTATTTTTTGGATTCCATATATAAATGAAATCATATTGTATTTGGCTTTCTCTGTCAGTAGTCTACATTTTTAATTTGATAATACCATGTGGCTTAGGAGTTTAAGAACTGTTAAAGAAATCTAACAACTTCATGTTTGCCTCTGACCAAGCTTGAAATGTTGTCATTTTCTCTCAGCAGCAGTACTAGTATTGTACATCGAAATAGTAAGCCTCAAAGCTGGAGTGTGAAAATATGCAATGCTCCAAATTGAAGGGTAGCTCAATGGTAGAGCTGGGAGAAGAGAGGAAATGAATAGCAATGTAACCCTCAGCTGTTATACTTGGGACTCCTGAAGTCAAGAATATCAGTAAATACCAGTCCTTGGTGAGCCAACAGTTTAAAAATAGTAAATTCCCACAGGAAGTCCTTTCCTTGAACCTGAATATAATTGCCTTCAGATCTTTAATAGCAATTCAAAAAAACTTAATTAAATATGCGTGAATGCATTCAACAGCTGGTCTTCAGAAACCACAGTTATTCTGGAGTTCAACGTGAACAAAGTTTAAGGTTAAAAAATGGTTTCCTAAACTATGCAACTCCCACGACAAGCTCAAAGACCTATTCCTTAAATACCAAAAATATTCATGCACCCTTTTAAAGGCATCTATAAAACAGCTGCATTACCTAAGCTGGTAAACACGTGCAATCATTGGTTCCCAGTTTTTGGATCATGGGTTCTGGGATCTCTCATAATACACAAGAAGAAAGTACAGCATTTTGTTAAGGCACCAGAGATCTGAGCTTAAAATCCTCTATCTTGTGGTTCTCACACAATAAGTTTTATTCTTTGACAATCAATGTTCATTTTTCCATAAAAAGGATGGTCACAACAATGACTTCACTTATAGAAACCTAAAATATCATTTGCTTAAAAATTTGTTAAAGTATTGCTGTAACATTATATTATCATGCTGTTAGAAATGTATTTTATATGCATGCATACAATATATATATACATTATAATGCTAGAAATCAAATGTTTTACAAATCAAATTTTAAGTCTTATATGAAAGAATGGATGGAAGCAAACATCTTCCACACTACCCTCAGAATTAACTTTTGTTGGTGAAAAAAAAAATGCCAAATTTACCACTTCTCAAGCCACTCTCTGGCTTAAAAACTTTCATGGAATCTCTGGATTCTACCACATGCCCGGAAGACAGCATAGAAACTTCCCGTCTACTTGCCCTCAGGAGCATTTGCAGCCTCATCTGGAATCATTCCTGCCCTCCATGTTGGCCACATAACTCCACCCATCCTTAACTCAAGCTCTGGCCTTTCCTCTGTGATTTTGCAGGCTCTGCTCCCTTTGCTGAAATGCCTTTTTCCCTGCCTGGTCAGTATCTATCCATATTGCAAGACCTACCTCAACTTGAAGCCATCCCCACAACACACTCAGGACATGCTCCCTCCTGAGCCCTCACACTCTCTATACCCCACTGGCCACACTTGACATTGTTCTTCACATCATTAGCTGCCCCCAACAGGTGAGATCACCTCCAGGGCAGGGATATTGTCTTCACCCAGCTTGCCATCCTCTAGTGCCTGGCACATAATAGCTGTTCAGCAAAGTTCTACGGAATGGGAGGGAAGGGAAAGGGAATTAAAATAGAAACAGATGAAAGCATGCAAGTGTCCTGAAGGACAGTGAGGATCTTAGCAGGAGAGTATGACTTATTTTTACTATGTCTCAGTTCACATCCTGTTTTTTGTCTTCTGTATTTCTCTTAAACATCACTGGCCCCAGGAAGTTTTACTCGAAAACTCTACAGTAACAACCATCACCTTCATGGCCCAACTTCATAATAAGAATACTTTTGTTTGTTTTTTAACCTCCTCCTCTCCTCAATTCCTACATTCAGGCTCCCCACCAACACTTTGGCATAGACTCCCAGGGACCACACATCTGCTCAATCTAATGGGTGGCTCTCTTGCCTCAACATAACTGATTCACTGGGAGTATTGGAGGTGCTGAATATTCCATCACTGTACCTCCTGCCCCACTTGGGCGTCCTTTCCTACATGTTCTGCTATTCTTCCCTGCTGCCTCTGTCCCTGTGTTTTCTCCCTTCCCTTTAACTGTCCCCTAAATGTTGGTGTTCCTTCAATTACAGCTTTTATTCTTTTGTCCTTCTTTTCTCTATACCATTTCTTCCATTCCCACAGTTGTCACCTACTATCTACCTGCTACTGTCTTCTCAACATGAATCAAACTTCAGCCTCATCTCACTCCTGGACCTTTTTTCCCCTAACTTCCTATTAGATACTGAACACACCCTATGCTGAACTCAGCACCACGTCACCTTCTCCTCCCATATGCCCTACCATGGTTAATTGCATTGCCATTCCTGCAAACTTCCATAGCAGAAACTTAGGGAACGTTCCCAGAGCCTCCCTCTCCATCAGCACCCATATCCCACCAGATAGTAAGGGCTGTCAAAGTACTTCTTAGATTTCTCTTCTGATGACCCTTCACAGCCCAGGCTCCTTGCCATCTCTCACCCATACTGTAGAACACCTGGTCTTGGGCTTTCTGAAGAACTCCCTCTCCACCACACATCTTATCCACAGTGCTAGCAGGGCTGTCCTCCTAAAATTCAAGTGTACCAGACTCACTTCTTTGTTAGAGCCCTTCAATGGCACTCCTGCCTGAAGATCAAGTCCCAGTTGCTTCACTGCCCACCAGGCTCCCCATGACTCTGGTCTTTGTTCATCTAGCTTCACCTTCCCTACAGCAAGACCCTCCTCTGGCCGTGGTGAACCTCTTGCACAGTCTTCCTAATGCTGCTCATTTTTTTTAAAGATTTTATTCATTTATTTATTCATTCATTCATTCATTCAGGAGAGAGAGAGAGAACAAGCAGGGGAGAGGGGCAGAGGGACAAGCAGACTCCCTGCTGAGTGCAGAGCCTGACACAGGGCTCAATCCCAGGAGATCATGACCTGAGCAGAAATCAGATGCTCAACCAATTGAGCCACCCAGGTGTCCCTGTTTTGGAGGGGGTGTTAAAGATTTGTTTATTTCATGGAGAGAGAGAGAGAAAGAGAGAGCATGGGGGTGAGGAGAGAGGAGAGGCAGTAGGGGAGGGAAAGAGAGGATCTCAAGCAGGCTCAGTCCCCACCTGGGGCTTAACCCCGACGTGTGGCTTGATCCCATGACCCTGAAATCCCAACCTGAGCCAAAATCAAGAGCCAGACAGTTAACCAACTGAGCCACCCAGACACCCCATTCCCAATGCTGCTTGTATCGCCATTGTTTCACATGTGAGTTTATTTCTCCCTGGAATTCTTCTTTCTATCCTGTGTGCCTAGAAAATGCCTCTTCATCCTTTAAGAACCAGCTCAAGTGTCACCTCCTCTGTGAAGCCCTCCATGACCAACCCCTGCCCCCAAGCCTATTCCATATGGTTGACTACTATCTTCCTTTGTCCTTTGTCTAATTTTGGTTTGTACTTGGGGTCTAGCACCTTCTATACTATATTGTAATCCCTTGCTGGCAAAGTGTAATGGGATAGGGGACTTAAGTCCCATGAAAAAAGAATGTATCTCCTTATGCTTTATTGTTTCACCTCTGACTTGAAGCATTACAAGAATTAACAAGAAATTGAACTATCAGCAATTACGTCTGTGCTATAAGAATGAATAAGAAAGAGGAGGAACTGAACAATAATAGCGATTGTCCAATGTGTTACCTAGGTAAGAACTGAAAGGGATAAAGAGGAAAATTTACTTCCTTTTCAATTAACACTAACCGAACACATTATAGGCCACACCCTAAGAGCTTAACATATATTAACCCATTTAATTTGGAAAACATTGTGATCCAACAGGTATGCCTAATATCCCCATTTCACTAATGAGGAAACTGAGGCAAAGAGAGACTAAATAACTTTCCCATGGTCATGTAGGTTCTAAGTGGTAGAGCCAGAATTCACACTCAGGAAGTCTTAACCTACACTATGGTACCACAAGATACACATCTAGGAAAAAGACAGCTGAAGGGGAGGAGTGGCTAAAGGAGGAATGCAGGAAGCACAGGCTAGGAAGGGAACTCTCCCGAGGAGAAATGAAGACAAAGAAAACTGGTCTCAACTGCACTTGGTGCCAGGAGACCATCTAGTAGGAGCCAAGACCCAGGACAGGTTGGTTACTATCCAGAGTCATACGGGTTAGACAGGTGGAGCAACGCGGGGAAGGCAAGTGGGGAGCCATCTGTGGTGCATTCAGTAAGAACCTGGGAAACACCTCCATGTTTGCAGAGTGTGTGTGTGTGTGTGTGTGTGTGTGTGTGTGTGTGTGTGTGTGCGCGCGCGTGCGCGTGCATCTGTCTCTTGGGCCAAACACTGCTGGTTATTTCTCTTCACCCCCAACTCTCACCTGGTTCTGAACCTGGCTCCCCTGAGTCCCCTATTCCTTCCCAAGCCGATTCATTCACAGCTGAGGTTCTAGGAGCTAAATTCAACTGAGGCTTCCTCACAGGTGAGACTGGAAGTCAAGGTCAATATGTTCTGGGAAAACAACTCCTGCGTCACAAAATATTGCTGACATATACATATATATATCTATATATATATATCTATATATAATTTACTTATTGTTCTTTTATTTTATTTAATTATTTTATAATTTATTTATTGTTCTTTTGAAAGCAATTGTTAAACTCATGAGTTGAAAGCACTGTTTAAAATATCTGCCCAAGAGCAGAAGGCAAGAATACAGCCTTTTAGATATCCAAGATCAATCTCCAATTTGGTTCCCAATTTGGCTCACACATTCTTACAAGTCATGATTTTTTACATTTATTTGTCCTGTGAATTTATCTTCTCTCCCATCTCCGATGCACTTTATGTAGTTCATTTGTGAATATGTTACAGCACACTGTTCAGGGATTTGGCTACCAGGAAGAGCAATGGACAAGACTGAGCCAACACCATGCCACTCAGCCTCATTAAGAGTGAGACATTTGACTGTCCTGGCACAAACCTCAGGCCAAAAAGGTAACGAAAAAGACAAGCAAACAATTGCAACCTAATGTCCTGAAACATCAATATTCCTTCTGGCGTTTATATGCTCAGCCCACCATGAGAATCACTTTTCAAAATACAGTGACGTTCATCTCCGAATTTCTGGTGTTGCACCTAATTACCTAGAAGTTAAGATTTAAAACGTGTCTCAGTATCAATCACATTTTTATTTAGCAGGGAGTCAACTGTTCAATAGTTTGCAGAATCCAATCTAGGGTAAAAGAGAACTGGTCACCATTCAGACCTTTCCCTCAGGGAAATAATCAATACAGCCTGCTCCCTGAGAGGACGTGCACGAGCTCTCCTGCATGATAAGGGGAGCTTTTGACCCTAAACAGGAAAGAAAAAACTGTTTATTCCTTGGCACCACAAGACAAAATTTAATTTTACTTCATGTCCATGAGCTTTTCATCTTCAAAGTGCTTCACAAATATTAACTAATTTATCATCACAGTACTGCCGGGCAATGACACAAGATGTTACAAGGATAAAGACCAAGAGAGGCACTGAATGCCAGGGAGTATAGTTCAGAAGGTAAGAAACTGCCCCCACGAGAAGAAACTCCTTCTGCCTGTAGGGGCTAGGAGTCTGGTTACGGCAGGCTCCTAGGACTCTACCAAGTCCAGCAGTTTAAAATCCATGTGAAGAACAGCGTCGAAACTAGAGCTGATGAGGTGACAAGGCCGAAGGTTCTTTATAGAAGGAAGCCTCAGTTCCCTCAACTGCAAGAGAGACTGAGTCCAGAACCATCCCCAGAGGGTGCTTGTGGAGGATTCAACAGGGTCACACCTGTCAAGATCTTAGCACAGAGAAGCCAAGTGCTCCACAAACACTAGTTGTTATAAAATGGAAAGGGGGCCATGGCTTCCAGGTACCTAAGCTGAAAAATGGGTTAAGAGCTTCAGGAAATTTTCAGGCAATGTCCATTTTTCCATTTGTGAGAGACAACGAATTTGGCCAAATTATATACACCTCTGTAATGGATTGAACTGTGTCCCCTCACCAAATTCCTATGTTGAAGTTCATCCCCAATACCTCTGAATGTGACCTTATTTGAAAAGAGGGTCATTGCAGACATAATTAGTTAAGATGAGGGTGCACTGGAATAGGGTGAGCCCTAATCCAATAAGACTGGTGCCTTATAAAAAGGGAATAGCTGGATGGACGGATCAGGGTGGAGCAGCAGAAGCCAAGGAAGGCCAAAGATGGCCAGCAAATCACCAAAAGCCAGGAGACAGATCCTGGGGACACAGTTCTTGCTTGCAGCTGTCAAGAAGGCTGCCAAAACCTTAATTTAGGTGAGACAATAAATTTCTGTTGTTTAAGCCACCCAATGTGTGGTGCTTTGTCATGGCAGCCCTGGCAAACTAGCACAACCTCTAAATAAAGTCAGTTTTGTTTAACAAACAACCACAAACCTACCAAATCCCAAACACACGTCTATTGGTTTGATTCAGATACCCCAAACATCCTGAATGAATGAATCCAGTAGTCTTCGCTCCTTGTCAAAGAATGAGTAAGCACCATATGAAAGGAGGCACTGAAAATCCACACAACCAGCAGGACTCGGGACCCCTGCTCCTAGCACCAGTCAGAAAATCAAACTTTTGTCACCGCAATTTTACATGGCTTATCAAAACCTGACTTACATAATACTTCTCGGTATCCATATAGAGAGGCCAAATTACACCTTCCATGGTGCTGACCACTCTATATAGTGAGGATGGGTTAGAACACCATGATGGGTGCCCCGGCACCCAGCACGCTCCCTCTTCCTCCAACACTCCAGTGCACCCGCATCACAGCTTTTACCCTTGTCTTCCAGGTGCCTAGCACACCATCCCCCACAGGCTCACATGGCTGGCTCCTTAAGATTTTCAAGTATCAACCCATAGGTTACCTTCTCTAGAAGATTCCCTCAGCACCTCATTTACTGCTGGCCACACCACGGCACCTCAGTCACACTGCATATCATCATCTGATTTCATACTCTCCACAGCATTTATCCCTCTCTGATGCACCTTGTTTACTACTGCTTACTTGCCTAGTGTCTGTTTTACCCTACTAGAATGTCAGTTCTATGAGAGCAGACACTTCATTTGTCTCAGTCAGTATGGTACTTTCAATGCTTAGCATGATGCGCAGTGCACTGCAGGCACGTAGTTTTTTGTGAATGAATGAATGAATGAGTACTACCTTCAAAGGTGAATTGTTTTCAGCTAGGTGCAAAATCCTGCAGTTTATTCAAAGGGAGAACCACAAGCTGGTCCGATTATAAGATTCTGGAAAGTCTCAACATACAGAGTTAGCAAATCTAAAGCCCAAGATATTGGTAATGCATATTTAAATGATCCTTGCTATCAACAATTTGCTCAGTGTAATATAAACATGTCAGATATCCTTTCAGCTATAACAATTAGTCCAACTGCTTCACCCACTCAGTATTTTCTTCATACATTATCAGTCAAAAAAAAAAAAAAATCTGTGGTTGTTTACAAGGCAAGTTTTTTTTTTTTTATTTAAGATTTTACTTATTTATTTATTTGAGAGAGAGAGCGAGAGAGACTTGGGAGGGGCAGAGGGACAAGGAGACTCCCTGCTGAGCAAGAAGCCCAAGGTGGGGCTTGATCTCAGGACCCTGAGATCACAACCTGAGCCAAAACCAAGAGTCAGATGGGTAACCAACTGAGCCACCCAGGTGCCCCTACAAGACAAACTTTTAATAAAATTAAAGGCTATTACAACCTAAAATGCAAAGCTCCTTGTTGCAACTTAACATTTCAACCTAACAATTTTTCTTAGATAGAAATTAACAATTTTTTAGAATATGAAGATATTTTGATAAGAGGTATCTAAGTTTTTTTTTACGTGTTTGTAAAGTTAACAAGCATTAAAAACAAAGCTAAATAAATGTCAGTGACCCAGGAGATACTCAATTCAACTTGTCTAAAAGAATTCCCTTAAGAAAAATAGCCACCCTAAGAGTCATGAGCTCTGAATCCTGAATGTGACCTTAGTAAGAAAACAAACAGTTATCTGTTTATATTTTAAAATAGTTATTGGCAGGTTTCTTACTCACGTTCTTTTATTCCACATTAAAAAGAAAAAAAAAAACACCTTTAAGTCATTCAGGATAAACCATGAATATAATAAGCCAATGCTGGGGGGTGGTGGGGGGCAGTGCAAGGAGGGGAGAGAAGACATCCCTAGGCATATATAATGCTGTCCCAAAATCCATTCCAGATTCAAAAATCAGATACAAAATTAACTAAAATACATTCTTTCTTGTTTTCTCCTTTTCTCCCCCCTTTAGTTCAGTTTATCTCAATGGACCAAAAAACGACAGTAAGTTTAAACCTAGAGCCTCATTCTTTAATGAGTTTTGGTTATTAGTACACATATTCTAAATAATTATGTATTAGCAAGTTCAAAAGGTTAAAAAAAAAAAACTAACTAACTAAATAGCATTTCTGGAGCCATCACTAACCACTCAGTCACATTATCATTATGGTCACCAGAATTGACCATATGTTATTCAGAAAATAAAGGTAGACAATGGAAAATTTCACCTCATCCTTCTCAAAGAGGGCAGTTGCTGCACTTGTTAAGACAGAATTTCACTCACATTATTACCAATTACAGGAAGCATCTACGAGGCTGATCACATCACCTTCTTTCATCTGAGACTACATCCCAAACTACCTGACACTTACTAACACCAATTACACAACAGTAATCAGCAAATCACAATCAACCACACCAGCTGCTGAAAATGTATCGGGAGGAATTAAATACAAGATTCTGTGCCTCATTCTTTGTACATCTCCAGCAAAATCAACATAGGATCTAAAGTCACATCAGGGGGCGCCTGGGTGGCTCAGTCGGTTAAGCAACTGCCTTCGACTCAGGTCATGATCCTGGGGTCCTGGGATCGAGTCCCGCATCGGAATCCCTGCTCAGCGGGGAGTCTGCTTCTCCCCTCTCTCCCCCCTTGTTTGTTCTCTCTCTCTCAAATAAATAAAATATTTTAAAAAAATAAAGTCACATCAGCCTGCAAAGTATCATCTTGAAAGCTTCTGAAAGTGCCATCTCCAAGTTGCTCTAACCTCCTGCATCCTAACCAATTATTTGTTAGCAAAGTTCAAAGCGTTGAAAAAAATGATAATTTGGTCAAACCAAGAAAGAAGTTCTGGCATTGGTAACTGCTCAGTCATATTATCAAAATCCACTGTCACCCGTACTTCTCTTCCTGGGACCGTGAGGACAGATGACATGGCAGAGGGTCAATCACTGCATCTACTACCCACACACTCAGGTTAATCTGTTCCTCCAGAATCTTTTGAGATTTAGCAATACTGTAATGTGACTAACATTTTTTTTCTTTCTCCTTGAGAGCAAAGCCCAAAGCCAGTTCTCTCTCCTTCCACTGAAAGCTTAACATGATAGTCGCCTTTCACATGTCCTGATTATTCACAGGATTTGAAGAAAAACAAATTGAAAAGGAATGGTCAGAAAGTCGACATGAGCACTGAACATCAAGTAGTCTATCAAACAAAATATTATAGGACCTGACAGAGAATCTTATTACATTAAGGGATTCTCTTTGATAAGAAAAACAATCTACAACTTGCTTCTTCCACTTTTTCTTCTTTGTCCATTATCCATCCATCCATCCACACATAGGCCAAGCATGGTGTCTCCAGGTGGCAGTTTTTGGGTTTTTTTTAACGTTTGTGTCAGGTGCTGTTCCAAGGTCTTTAAAAATAGGAAGTTATTTAATTCTCATAATGACCTAGGAGACAGGACTACTATCCCCATTTTACAGAAGAAACAGAGACACATAATGATGAAGTAACTCACCCAACACCACAGCTCTATCAAGCATCAGAGCCAGGATTAAAACCAGGTAGTCTGACTCCACAGTTCACAGTATGAACCAGAACATGACACTGCATATTAGGAGGGATGGGTAACATGTCAAAACGAGGAAGCCCTATGTGGTTTAGAAATGAAGGCTCAGGGTCCAGCATCAAAAAAGACCTTGCTCTGGTTGGGTGTCTTCCTTCGGCTTGGGTCATGATCCCAGAGCCCTCGGATCAAGTCCTGCATCGGGCTCCTTGCTCAGCAGGAAGCCTGCTTCTCCCTCTGCCTACCGCTCCCCTGCTCATGCTCTCTCTTTGATAAATAAATAAATAAAATCTTTAAAAGATAAAGACCTTGCTCATATACAGGCTGAGTCCCTTACTAGCTCAGTGACCCTACACAAAGTTACTTAATCTCCTTGGGTCTCAGGTTCCTTATCTGTACACTGAAGATCCTCTCATTGGGTAGGGCACAGATTAAATAAAATACATTTAAAGCACTTAGTGGTGGGTACCTAATAAAGAATCCATTAGCTATTACCTTAAAAAAAAATTACAATTCCATATGGCAAAAATGCCTCATCAGGGATGTTCAAAAATCTTTAAGGACAGGGGCACCTGGGTGGCTCAGTCGGGTGAGTGTCCAACTCTTGATTTCAGCTCAGGTCATGATCTCAGGGTTGTGGGATCAAGCCCCACATTGCACTCACACTAGGCGTGGAGTCTGCTTGAAATTCTCTCTCTCCCTCTACCCCTCACCCACCCTCCTCTCCTTTTCTAAAAAAGGAAAAATAAAATAATTTTTTAAAATTCTTGAGAACAATTATTTTTATACACTTTCATATGCAAAGAATCCTGCCCAAAACAGTTGATAAATAAATGCTGCTGCATTAGAGACATCTGAACTGGGGCATTAAAAAGGAATTATTTGGGCACCTGGGTGGCTCAGTTGGTTAAGTGTCTGCCTTTGGCTCAGGTCATGATCTCAGGGTCCTGGGATTGAGCTTCTTCCTCTCCCTCTGCCGCTCCCCTTGCTTGTGCTCTCTCTCTCTCATATAAATAATAAATTAAAATCTTAAAAATCAATAATTTTTTAAAAAGGAATTATTATTACATTATGCTTAAGGGGAACATCTTAAGACTTTTTAAAATAGCCACCCATACTTTTTTTTTTAACTCTTTAAAGTTTTTAATCAAATTACTACAAGCACTTATTTTTAACATCAAATATTGCTCAGAAAGTCAATGGCATGATAAAAAGGAAAAGGGAACTCTTCTAGATTAAAGGGATTTAAAAGAGATTCAAGACACATGATGCTCATATACAAGAGGGGGCCTGTTTTGAAACCTAATTTGAACATATTAACTATTTTTTTTCAGATAATCGGAGAAAAATCAACATGGTAAAGATAGGAAATGTTACTTTTAAGAGGTGTGATAATGGTATTGTGGTTATCCAAGAAAATGTCTTTTTATTGGGAGATTCTGTGATTAAACTATTATGACCATGTAATTATTGGTAAAAATAAGCCTATGAAATCATGTAATAGAAAAATATTTCCTTTTTAGTTGAGTCTTTCCAGGAGTTTCTAACAGCTTTCTTTTTCTTGCACTATTTGCCTTTAGAATATCCTTAGCTTTCTTCAAATTTTTCAACATATCAGGCATCCTGTTGGATGACTTTATTTCCAATTAAGATTTTTTTCTCCTAGGTTTTACTCATAACTTGTCAGTTGACAGAAGAAACTCTCACTTGTATTATCTATTCTAAAGCATATTGGCCCAGTTTTTAAAGTGAATTGTGAGGTGGACTAGTTTGCAGACTGTCCAAACACTTTTATAGACTTATTCAGTAAACAGGGTTCTTACAGCAAAGGTGGGGAGAGCACTTTATGTGGCTGTAATAAAGCTTACTTTAAAACTCAATGGATTCATGTCATGAATTTATCAACATCAGTGAATTTACAATGAATGCTGAAATAATTGATTATAGAAGGGAGGTATGCATCCACGTGAAACCACTGATTCGTGTTTACATTTAGAATAAGCAGAAACACCCGTATCTTTACCTGGGTTTCAAAGTCATATCCCTACACCTTAACTTTGATAAAGGGGGAAAAATACAGAATCTGAACAAAGAATCCAGAAGAAAAATCTCAAAACAAATCACTGTGTAAGCTTAATTCCAAATGCTAAAAGGTATAATTTTTAAGTTAGAAAGCCACAGATGACTCTTTAGAAATCCAAAGCTTTAGCCAAAATATTTCATCAAATGGAGACCCAACTGAACATAGTCAAAAGGAAATTAAACAGTATTAAGAGTTGAGGATCTGGAATTGAAGAAATCTGGGTTCAAGTCACCAACTGCCATTCACGAAATGAGTAAGTTCTATTGGTGGAAATGTAAACTGGTGCAGGTACTAAGGAAAACAGTATGGACGTTCCTCCAAAAACTAAAAATAGATCTACCTTATGATCCAGCAGTCCCACTTCTGAGTGGGAACAAAATGGAAACAAAATCAGTATCTTTAAAAGATATCTCCCATGTTCACTACAACATTATTCACAACAGCCAAGATATGGAAACAATCTAAGTGTGCATCAAGAGATGAACAGATGAAGATGATGTGGCATAAACATTCAATGGAATATTATGCATTCTTGAGAAATAAAGACAGCATGCCATTTGCAACAACCTGGATGGACCATGAAGGCATTATGTTAACTGAAGTCAGACAAAGACAAATACTGTATGATAACACTTTTATGGGAAATCTAAAAAAGCCAAACTCCTAGAAGCAGACCAGAATGGTGGTTTCCAGGGGATGGGGAATGGAAGAAAAGGGGAAGTTGGTCCAAGAGTACAAAGTTATTCCAGTTATAAGAGGAATGAGTTCTGGGGATGTAATGCATAGCATAGTCATTCTAGTTAACAATATTATATACTGGAAAGTTGCTGAGAGAGTAAATCTTAAATGTTCTCATCACACACACACACAAATAGTAATCATGAGGTGATGGCAGCTGTTAATACTTATGGTGGTAATCATTTTGCAATACATAAATGTATTAGATCAACACACTGTACATCTCAAACTTATACAAAGTTATAGGTTAATTACATCACAACAAAGCTAAAAAACTAAATAAATGAATGAATGATCTGGGGCCCTAAAAACCTTACCACATTGTAATTTCCTTAAAGTGAGAGATTCTACCTGGGCAAGTGAGAACCAACTGTGGGAAAGCATAGGAAGCATTTAACACAATGTGAAGTACAAGCTAGTCACTGATATTATTATCAACACTCAGAAGCCATTATGCATCTGAATGCTTGGCCATTATGCCATAAAAAATGTTCTTCGATAATTCTACTTTTGCGCTACCCATCATGCAGAAATGTCTGCACATGTGAACACAGAGCTATATAAGGGATACTCATTGCTAAACGGCAGCTCAGTGCAGTGGTTAAGAACCCAGGCTCTGGGGGCACCTGGGTGGCTCAGTCATTAAGCGTCTACCTTTGGCTCAGGGCGTGATCCCAGGGTCCGGGGATCGAGCCCCATATCAGGCTCCCTGCTCTGCTGGGAGCCTGCTTCTTCCTCTCCCACTCCCCCTGCTTGTGTTCCCTGTCTTGCTGGCTGTCTCTCTGTCAAATAAATCAATAAAATCTTAAAAAAAAAAAATTAAAAAAAAAAAGAACCCAGGCTCTGAAGCTAGAGTACTCTATGCAAATCCTGCCTTCTAACCATGTGGCATTAAGCAAAGTATTTAACTTTTCTCAGTTTCTTCATTCATAAGGCAGATAAGGCTCATTAGGGAGTTACAAGCATTACAATACTTACTATGTGCGCAGCATCTAGTTAAAGTAGGAACCAGATAAATTCTTAGTAAATAAATTATAGTACTGTTTATGATAATAAAAAAACAACTTATGCTTATCATTCTGAGAATGGCAACTTATACTGGCATGTCCATACTGTGGAATAATTCTCAACAGTAGAAAAGAGCTAGGCACAGAGTTTATGGACGGGACTGGAGGAGATAACGCTAAGCAAAATAAGTCAAGCAGAGAAAGACAATTATAATATGGTTTCACTCATTTATGGAACATAAGAAGTAGGAAGATCAGTAGGAGAAGAAAGGGAAGAAGAAGCGGGGGCGGGGAACAGAAGGGGGAATGAACCATGGGAGACTATGGACTCTGGGAAACAAACTGAGGGCTTCAGAGGGGAGGGGGTGGAGGAATGGGATAGGCCGGTGATGGGTACTAAGTAGGGCACATATTGCATGGTGCACTGGGTGTTATATGCAAGTAATGAATCATGGAACTTTACATCAAAAACTAGGAATGTACTGTATGGTGACTAACATAATATAGTAAAAAAATATTATAAAAAAATAAAAATTTTAAAAATTTTAAAAAGGTTAAAGAAATACTGTCAGTTAGAAAAAGCAAGCTGTAGGAGAATAATTACAGGCTTAAGAAAACTTGTAACAATATTTTTATGTACTTCTACATGCCTTCAAATAAATAGAAAACATTCTGAAAAGATACACACCCAAGTGCTAAAACTGATCAGTTACCTCTGAAGACCTAGTTTCTGGTCCTGTCTCTCTAATACCAGGTATACAACCATGGCTGTCACCTAACTCAACCAACACCCAAGGAGAGTTTCCTCATCTGAAAAGATGGAGAAGTTAGAGATGACTGCATTCAGTAATCCCTCCAATCAGTTTTAATCCCCCAAATACCCTGACTGTGATTATGGGATTCTGGTGCTTTCTATAAATAAAAACACTGCATTCTCCAACACTCCATGCTGCTCAGTATTTATTAGAAACTCTATGGAACAGGGCGCATTGTTTCAAAAGCACAGCCAGTGCCAGATGGAAAACATTCCATGTGGGTACAGTTCCATCCCCAGATCAAGCTCTCAGTAACAAAATCTTTTTTCGCTCCCAGACCCCATACGGGTGCCATGTGTTCTTACAGAAAAGAGTTGCTTTATCAATTAATATATGAGCAACGGTTTCTTTATTGCCATTTTTGCTTTTTCTCTGGATTATCATCAGAAATATATTTATACCACCAATCATAGACATATGTAACCCACTTTGTCTACCCACAAGAAAGAAGATAAGAAATCGCTGTTTCAGGGGCGCCTGGGTGGCACAGCGGTTAAGCGTCTGCCTTCGGCTCAGGGCGTGATCCCGGCGTTGTGGGATCGAGCCCCACGTCAGGCTCCTCTGCTGGGAGCCTGCTTCTTCCTCTCCCTCTCCCCCTGCTTGTGTTCCCTCTCTCGCTGGCTGTCTCTGTCTCTGTCGAATAAATAAATAAAATCTTTAAAAAAAAAAAAAGAAATTGCTGTTTCAAAATCAGGGTCATGTTCCTATCATCTGCCCAATGAACACGGAGAGACACGCTTTCTGTCACTGACACCCATCATGACTCTTGGTCACTGCTGAGTGAACCAGAACCTCAGTCCTCAATTTCCTTTACTGTCTATCTTCCACCCATCCTCTTACTCGTGAGACCTGCGACCTCACCCTCATGCCATCCTGCCTGGCCTCCTGCCTCCCTACAACCTCTGTGTCCAGCCCAAACCACCATCAAGCTCACCACTGTACATCCCCGGAACCTATGACAGTACCTAGCACACAGCAAGCATCAAAATATTGATTCAATAGGGGCACCTGGCTGACTCAGTAAGATCATGTGACTCTTGATCTCAGGGTCATGAGTTTGAGCCCCACATTGGATGTAGAGATTATTTAAATAAAATTAAACATTCAAAGTATTAATTCAATATACTCATACCACAATAAAAAGTTAACTATTACCAAACTAATCTCCCTAAAGAAAAATAATGATGACATTTATGACTGGGCAAAAAGCCATTCTCTCAAACCCTATAAGCACCTATGACGTGCCAAGCATGGTGCTCATTTCTGATGGGAGAAGGAAAGACAGAGTGCTCCCCGCCCCCCAGAGAAATGCTAGCCTCACAGATTTCAGTGAGAGAGAACACATATCACCAACTCTGCTGCTCACTGACTGCTATGGTCTGAATGTTTATGACCCCACCCCCCAAAATTTTATGTTGAAACTTAATCCCCAATGTGATAGTATTAGGAGGTGGGGCCTTTAGGAGGTGATTAGGTCATGAGGGCAGAGCCCCAATAAACAGGATTCGGATATTTATAAAAGATATTGGAAGGAGCTAGCCCCCTCCACCATGTGAGGACACGTCTAGAAGGCGCTGTTCATGAACCAGAAAGTGAGCGCCAGATATCAAGTTTGCTGGCACTTTGATCTTGGACTTCCTAGGCTCCACAACTGTGAAAAATACATTTCTTTTGTAACCAAGTCTCTGTTATTGTTATAGTAGCCAGTAGCCCGAAGACAAAGACAAGGACTCTGTGATCTGGGTTAAGTTACTTAAGCTCTGTGGGCATCAGCTCCTGAATCCATACAAAGAGGATACCATCACTATATACCTCATGGGACTCATTCAACTGCTAAATGAAGTCATGTATATAACGTATTCGGCACAGCAAGGGAGTAAAACATGTTCTTTCTTTAATAGTAGCAGTATAAACAAAACCCAAAAGTCTTATTTAGTCGATCAATGGTTTCAAATTCCTACAAACAGGATTATCTTTGCTATCTTCATACCCATACGGAAGGCAAGTCTGTTTCAACAAAATAACTTCAGAATGTACTTAGTAACTGTGTTCACTGGAGTCAACTGAGTTATCTTTTCTATTAAAAGTTGCTTGAGAGTAGAAGCCATGTCTTAGAGAGCAAAGAAAATGAACAGGAGAAAAAGAACAAGAAAAGGTCTGTATAGCTCTTTGATTTGCCAGCAATATAACCTTGAACCGACCTCTCTCATTTTCAACTTCCTCACTGGTATAAGAGAATAAGCTTTTAAAAATTGTTAAGAGCACTAGCCATGGAAAATTATCTTTGTCTCTACCTCACTACAACTAGCACATATTGCATAAATTTGGGAAATACTTACTGAATGGGTGCTAAGTCACTTGCCAAGGCCAGGAACTGGCTCTGTTATGATCCTGTCTTACAAGCAAGGACCAATGTCAATCCTGAAATATCTACTCAACCCTTTACAATTAAGACATGAAATAAACTCTCTCGATAAAAAGCATAGGCATTTCTTGGCAATGCTGAGAAATCTGAAATATCTATCCTCATAAAATCTCTGTATGCCAGAGCTATCAGAAGACAGTGTTTTTTCTATGGAAACATTTCTGAATCATTCCATGATTTCACATCTCCCAATCTCAGCACCAACAGCAAGAGGCAAGTCAAAGTTTCATCCCACAAATCCAGTGATGCTGGGGCCATTCTAATACACTGCCCCATTCTCATTACTTTTCCCTTCTAAAGCCCAGCTGGGTGCTTGTGCGTGCACACTCTCTCTCTTTTACATGCAGATGAAGTCTAGAATGGAACCGAAAAACACATATTGTAGAAGAGGTACATCCCAGTGTCCCCATCCTTGGCCTCCAAATCTCCACTGTGATTTGCATCTTCTCTTCCCAGCTACCACCCCCTTACATACTGACACATGAGCACTTCAACAGCCCGCTCCGTGGAATATGGAAACACAAAGCTAGACAGCACTATTCTATCCTCAGTCCTTTCCTCCAGCCATCTGGGTTCCTAGCAGAATCATCTTCGAGAAATCAGTGTTTCCTATTTCTTTCTTCAAGCCCAGGTCAGCGATGCATGTCACTAGTACCATGGATGAAACCTAACTTAAAGACAATCAGTCTAATGATGCACTCAGGGAATTTTTCTTTTAACCTTGTGCCAGGAACAAGGAAAATCAAAGTTTGCAATCATTTATTACATAGCAGGCACTAAATGGTTTCTATGAAACAGCCAATAAAATCATCGCCACACCCCGTCAGGTAGATGCCGGCTTATCAGTGGGTTAGATGGGTCCTGCGCACTCTAGCAGCAGCCCAGTCACTGCCCTTTTGCTGTCCTATGCGTTTGGAACATCTGCACCAGTAGTTTTCCTACCGTATGGACGGAGCTTGCTGTGGCCCTTTGGAGCAGGGTCTAACCAGGACAGGTACTAGAAATCTCCAATCTGGCCCTGCTCAGAGAGGGAATTTTTCATAGCAAGAAGCCAACAGTACCAAGAATGGCTTTCTTTCTGGCATATGCCTAGCTGTTAGCAGATTCAATGACAGGTGAATGTTCTAACTTTCAGAAAGAGATGGAAAGCACAGGAAATGCTGCAGACATTGATTTCATCAGCAAAAAATAGACGTCCAAAGAAACACTGGGCATTGAAGAGTTGTCTCAAGAAGAAAATCCTGTTTTGTTTTCTCCGGGGCGAGGTAATAACACCACCCTTCACCTTTCAGTTAGTAGACATACACATATCCCTTTCTTTTCCCTATTTCCTTCCTCTGAGGGCTCACATGGTGTGGAGCATTTACTAGACCAGAATCGACCCCACAGGAGAAAACACACACATGGCCAAGAGAAATAAAGCAGTAGCTGACACTGATACTCTGCTGCTTCTCAGCAATCCAGGTTATAGTTATGGGGAAAAAAGTCAAAGGCTACTGATGATAATGCAAGATCAGGGATCGAAGACTTCAATTCGTGGTTTATGCCAAGGAAGAGTTCCCCACTGCCCACACTGGGGTAGAACAGCTGCAGTTTTCAGAAGGAACAGGTATCAAATACACATGGGAGGAAATGACCTGTTGGCAGATACCGAAATGTTGGATGTTTAAACAAACAAAACAAAACAAAAAACCCTCAAACTTCAAGAGAGACATTTATGACAAATGAACAAACACTTTACTGTTTTATTCATGGTGAAGCTGTCAGGATTTTAGAAGCTTGGAAGTCAGTTTTAATTTTTTGCAAGAAAAAAATAATTTCAAACCTTTCTGCTTTAAACAGCCCTGCTGAGTCTTTAAGTTATCTGTGACTTCAATTTTAAATATTTGTGTGATAAAATGGAAAGGAAGATTATCAAATAGCTCTGTCAGTCCCTTTGCCAACTATGAAAAAGCAAATCTTCATATTTATTTAAACTATTAAACTATTATTAGAGAGTAAATTCGAATTTGGAAGGTACTGTGCTCTCCTGAAACGTGATTCCTTAGTAACATGAGAACACACATTGGTCTTCTGTTCTGAGAAGTCATTTTTGCTGAAAAGGGAGAGTAACAACCCAGATTTTCTTAATAGGGTTTACAGATTGGGTGAGAATTAGAACCATTTTACTCCAAGTGTAAAATGCAAACACTTACTTGAAACTTGTTTCTCTAACAGAGAAACTGGGGTTCTAAGTTCTTTTAAAGACCATTTAGCCATTAGTCCCCAAATTTTGCCCCAGAGTACAACTCAGGACTTGAGACATTCGCTGCTCTTCCTTTGCACAATAAAAGGTCCTTCATGTCACCTTGAAATAACTGAAGTGACCAGTGGAAAGGGTCACTGGATCAACTCCAGTCAACAGGACAAAGAGTTCATTCATCGCTACCTGTACACTTCATAAGGAGGCATGCGGGCTTCAGGAAAGGTGCCGAAATTTATTTTCTGCATGAGTTAAATTAAACAGCTGCTAAACTGGATGAACTAAATTAAACTTAAATGCCACAGGAGAAATGAGAAGTAAAGGACTATATGCTAGAAAGTCAAGAATATCCCACTTTCTCACACATGCATATCCCTTTTTTACTTTACAAGTTCTTGGATAATGTGGCTAGAAGACGTCGTGGAAAAGGAAATCCAAATGTGTAACCAACTCAAACTTGGTGTCTGAGGACAGCACAAACAGACATGAAACACTGAAAAACGCTGAGACCTAATTCTCAATTTTAATTAGCTGAATTCAATGCTATTGGTTTTAATTCAGCTGCAATGCAATATTGGCAGTGTCTTTCCATTTATATCAGATTAAGGTGGTATTAACTTTATCCACTACTAAAAACAAACCTGAGCAGAGCTGGGGACAGACTCCATTTAGAGGAGTTTTTTAAATGACATTTTCTAATAACCTCTCAGTCAGTACTCATCCAATCACCCCCCATAATCTTGGCCAATGGGAGTTAAGTGAGGTTTCTTATTAAGTCAACGTGAGAAATAAGGAGGTAGGATGGCTTTGTCACAGGCAGGTAGCCAGACTGAGCCAATCCTACAGCTGTGTTTCTAAGTGGGTACAGAAGAAAATGTGAACTCAATAGAGTAAAATAAAATGATCTAAATGGTATCTAAGGTTTTCTTGCAAAGAAATGGGCTGGCATCCTGTTTCATACCCCACCTACTACACTATCACTCTGTCTTTGGGGTAGGAGGAAGATGATTCTGTTGCATTTGAGGCTCAACCCCTTGGATGTGGGTAAGTAACTTATACCCCAAAGGTAACTGGACAGAAAGAGGGTTGGGAATTAACATTTACCATGTGCCTAGGAGATGTATAACAGACCATCTTTTTTGATAAGAGAGATTATTTTACAGCTTAAGTAACTAAGCGTCAAAGACATTAGCACACTGTAAATGGCAAAGCTAATATTTGAACACAAGTAGTATTAGAGTCTTTGGTATCACCACCACACCACCCTATCTGCCAACATGCCAAAGTCCTTTGAAGACATACTGAACAGGAGTACAATTTGGAGAGACAAATCCATGTCATCTAAGGGGAAATGGAAGTAGGGAGCCTAGAAGCAGTAACAAGGGATGGCAGAAGATCAGTCTTTTCATTGCTTATTTTAAAGCTTTTCATTATGGTTAAGTTCAGACACTATTACAAATTCTTAGCCATGTGATTTTAATAAATGCATATATGGTGTTTACTCATGTAAGTGCGGGTGATAAATTCAAGGGATTCTTAGGGGCTTCTTATAAGTAAGATATAAGAACAAAATGTTAGACTTAATCTTTCATAAAACAGAGACTAAAATTAATCAGGCACAGATGGGATCTGAGTGATTTCAGAGATTGCAAATGTAATTGTAATACAAATTGTGCCTACCTCGGGCTTTGAATGGTACAGACATTCAATAAAAGTTTTGTTGTGTTGCATTATCCAATCCAACATACTCACATCACAGAGGAAGAAGCAGAGGCCTCCAGATACATGAGGAGCATTTGGAGGTCACACTGCGAGTCAGGGACAAAGCAAAGGCTGGGACTCAGGTCCTTCAGCTCTTAAACCTTGGGCTGCTTTCTGGATGCTCTAAGTTACTTTCATCCCCTTGTCCTACCATCCATGCCTATACTTCTTCCCCTGGGGAGGGTCTGCCAAGATTTACTACCGAATACAGCACACCATAATCCAAAAGGGAAAAAAGGCAGAACTCTCCTAACGCTTGGTTTATCTGAGTCTTACACATTACCCCACCTCTTCTGCCTTTTAATTATTTGCCCGCTCTTAGAACAGCCACACCACCCTTTTAAGTAGAAGAAGTTTAAGAAGAAACAATAAAAAGTACAATACAGCTTTCAGATTCTGTGGGCTGAAGACAGAGCCTACAGCTGGTACTGAGTGGACAGAACACCATTAGAGAGAGTGTAAGCCAATGCATGAGGTCTGAGGCAAGAACTTCTGGAGAGGAGGAAAGGCTCAAGAGCTACCACTTAGCTTCAAGCCTCGCTCTTCCATTTGCTAGAATTGCAAGTTTGGGCAAGTTTCATAACTTATATGGTCATCCTCCCTCTGTGACAAAATGGTTATAACCACCAGCTTCACAAAGGTAAGATGAAGACCAAATGATATAACAGTAAATGAAAGCTTTGAGCACGTACACACTCTAATGTACCAACAATCCTACTGTCTTCTTACGGTGCCTTGAAGAGACACTTTCTGCTCTTCCACTCTACCCTTCTAAAGAAAGGGATAACTCCTTTCCAACTCACAGGCAAAACTCTAAAAATTAAATTAAAAATCTAAAAAAGGAAAACAGTTTACATCATTCCCACCATCATAAGAATGCTGGCCACTAGCTACATGCCTACAATGTACTTGGCATTGTTCTAAGAGCATTTCTTCTATCCTTTAGTCTCCCAAACCCTCTGAAGTTGTTGGTATCATTTCAGTCATGAGCAAATCAAGACAGAAAAAATTAAATACTTTGCCCAAGATCACACACTAGTCAGGATTTGAACCCAATAAAAATGCTTCCAGAGCCAAATTCTTTACTGTAACATATAAGGCCTCCATACACAAACACTAGAAATAAGAATGGAAAGGTTTCCCTACCCCTTTCTAGGAAAAATATTTCCTTTTTAAAATGAAAAGAGAAAAAAATACTGAATTTAAAATAGATCATCAAATTTATTTTAGGTTTTTCTCACAAGCTTAATCTCCTTGAGAATAAAAGTTATTAACCAAACTGTTCTGGACGCTTCAAGCGAGCTTTTGTTTCTTAAGAAGCTGTTCCAACCAAAACAAGCCTAAGGGCAAGCTCACAGAATGCCCCTTCAACATCGCTATCACTAACAGAGATGACAGATAAAGATAAAATCTAAGACTATCCATTTCCCTGTGTGAGCTGGAAGTGCGATTCAAAAATGACTGAGATGGATAGCCCCCAGACTAGGTCAATGGAAACCCAGTCATGTGTATGAGATGCTTTTCTTCACCTAGCCCCACTTACCTAGCCAAACTAAAGAATTACAAACCAAAAGCAGAAATTATTAACTTGGGGCATACTTCTCATATGCAGGCCAATAAAACAAATCAAGAGGCTATTACTCATTAAATTATCGGTTTGACCAACAGTTATACTATTTAATGGTGGATACCAGCATCTAGTGAACACATACAGTTGTTTTCATTCATTTAAGATGGCTTTTCAGGGCTGACTTCAACTGACTTCAAGAAAAGTATCTGCTTCACCTTAGGGATGGGTCCATTACATTATTTACTGATGATAAAAACCAGCATTCTTTAATCACCAAACACTAAAAATTAGATGAAAAGAAAATCATGTGGAGCTCTCTATGTGCCATCAATATACCACAATATGGAAATCCTGTGCCTGCCCAAACCATTTCCAGTACCCCTCTCCCTGGTTGCTTCCTAATAAAGAAGCCGAAAAGACAGAGCATCACTTCCCCAAATTCCTTGCAGCTAGAAGTATGTATGGAACCCAATGTTGACCAATGAAATAAAAGTAGGTTGCTAGGGAACATGAAGATAAGCTTCTGCTGCCTAATAAAAGGGACAGGAATGAAAGGAGAGCTCACAGTGCTGCCGCACCCCCTTTATTCTTGCCATGAATGCAAACAGGATGTCTGGTGCCACCAGAGCCATTCTGTAACCACGAGGTGGCAAGACCATGAAAAGATAAGCGCATAGACATCCACTCTGAGGATGTGGAGGAAAAAAGACAGGACATTGGAGTCCTTCACTATATTTGGTACTGCCTGGATTTCTAACTAACAATAAATGTCCTGTTTTAAGTCACTCTTAAAAGGATGTTTCCCTTATTCTCAGTCAAAAATCATTTCTAACAGACTCAAATGTTATTCCTTTCTCCCTGATTCCCACCACAAGAGACATCAGGATTGTATGTCCAATACCTGTTCTTTTAGGAACTGACTCTAGCACAGATGGTTTTCTTAGGAGCTTCCAGGTTGACACATATGACCCAAACTCCCTGGCCCTAGATTGATCCAGGGGAAAAAAATCAGACCCAAGCTCAACCAGTCCTCTTGGAATTTTTGAATATTAAAACAACAGAGATTAGTCTCTCTCCAATTATTAAAGCTATAAAATTATAAATTTAGGAGTTATTGGCAGCCATGTTTTCCATCACACAGAAAATGAGTTTGCAGTGAGACAAAAGTAGGAGGTATGTACTTCCATTTTTTTTTAATTTTTTTTAAAGATTTAATTTATTTATTCGACAGAGATAGAGACAGCCAGTGAGAGAGGGAACTCAAGCAGGGGGAGTGGGAGAGGAAGGAGCAGGCTCATAGCAGAGGAGCCTGATGTGGGGCTCGATCCCATAATGCTGGGATCACGCCCTGAGCTGAAGGCAGACGCTTAACCGCTGTGCCACCCAGGCGCCCCTGTACTTCCATTTTGTAACAGTATGACAGACTAGATATCCTGAATGAGACCCTCAATTAAAACACAAAAAAGGCTAGATGAAATACTAAAACATATTTTTAAACCAGGTACAGAATAGTTCAGTAGGGAATTCAAAGGCCAATAATGAAGTGAAAACAAGACTCCTAGGAGTTAAGTCACTCCTAAAACCAGCATTCACCCTGTGCTTATGTGGAAAACCTGTTGACCTTAAACTCCCATTTTGATACCTGTGCTGGGTATAGAAGATAAAACTTTGAGTCGACTCAAAGTCAAAAGTCTTCTAAGAGACCCTTGCATAAAGCTTGAATCCCTAAGGAGTTACACCTTAGTAAATGAAAAACCAGCTCACACTGAAAAATGAGAGGGTAAGGTAACTGTCTATCCTGACTTTGGTACTAGGTACAGGGGGGAAAAAATCTCTAATATTTCATAACCACAAGCAGGCCTCCATACTGGTTTGTCACCCAGACTCATGCTATACAGGAGATCTTTAAACTTTAAGCAGAAAACAAACAAAATTCCAGAAAACTTCAGGCAGAGAATTTGATTTAAAGTTCCTGAGTTGTGGTACTTCATACAATTGGCAAAAGGAAATCATTTTCTCTGAGGGAACATAGCTTTAATACAGGCCTCAAAGAATTCCCACAGATGACATTCCAAGAAACAAGCTAATAGTCAAAATTCCAAAAAATATGGGGAAATAAGACACCATTTTTAGAATGAACCACTATAGAAAAATTACAAAACACACAGGGAAATAAGACACCATTTTTAGAATGAACCACTATAGAAAATAAAGTAACATCTGCAGAGATTTTACCTACTGGCATTTTTAGAGATACGGTATTTTTAAATTATGGTTTTTATGTAACATGAAATAAAATAGAGGCTTGAAAATATGGAAGAATGAGAATGACCAAATATTTTTAGAAGACACAAAGAGAACTTTTAAAAATGAAAAATATAACTGAAATTAAACCCCCAAAGAATAAAGAGATTAGAACAGAATTAATAAAGAATGATAGATCAGAAGAAATCACCAAGAGTGCATCATTAAAAGCAAAGATGGAAAAGATGAAGACATTAAGGAACACAGCCTACCCAAAGCTCCAGAAGGTAATCAACTGGGAAAGGGAGTATTCCAATAGATAAAGGCTCAGAATTTCCCACTGTTAGCAAAAAAAGCAACCTCAAGTCTAGGAATCTAACAAATACCACGCAGGATACATGAAAACAAACCACTACCTGGACTCATACTAATAGAACTGGAGAAAATCAAAAGCAAACAGAAGTTCCGAAAGTCAAGCAGAGAGACAGTCAAGTCTCTGTCAATTACTTTTAACAGCAAAATGGAACTACAAAAAAAATAGAGAAATTGAGAGAAAGTACCTATCCTCCTAAATTCTATACCAAGCAAAGCTATTACTTGAGAATAAAAGTAATTTTCAGACAAGCAAAATGAGTATTTTCAAACAAAGTAAGAGAATTTACCACTAACAAAGGTTCTAAGTTATACAGGAGGTTCCTGAGGCAGAAAGATAATTATCCCAGAGAGAAGGTCTGGTAAATACTAACTAATATGTAAGTCAATTTCAAAAATTACAATGTAAAACAAAATCATACCTAATATACAAGTTTAAATAAAGAAAGTACTAACATTATGAATGACAAGAACATATAGTAAGAGGGTGACAGGACTTAAAATATTCTAATGTGCTTGTAGCAGAAAAAAGAATGATAGTTATTAACATTAGGCTTAATTAAACATACACATTAAAATATCTGGGGTAAGTGCTATAATAAACATATGAAGTATAACCCTCAAGCTAGGAGAGGGAAAAAAGTGGAATGCATAACAATAACGAAAATCTTCAATGAAACTTAAAAGAAGGCAAGAAAGGGAAAAAAGTGGAAAAAAAAATTTTGAGGTAAAAAAGAAAACCACAAACTAAGACTGTAAGTCCAAAGCCATCAGTAATTACAACAAATGTATATGGACTAAAGATTCTAATTAATAGACAACGATGGTGAGAATACTTTTAAAAATCTTGTTATGTGTGTTTGTGAGAGACCTCTAAAACATAATGACAATTCAAATGTTAAAGAAAAAATTACACCAAATAAATACAAACAAACCAATTCTGGTGTACATATATTAGCAGGAGACAAGAAACTTCAAGACATAAAACAGATAAAAATGTTCCCTACATAATGATAGAATGTTTAGTTCACCAGGTAGTTAATAGTTTTACAAGTGTTACCCTTCTGTGATATAACTTTAGGAAACTAAAAACTTAAAAAAAAAAAAAATCAGACAAAACCCTTACCAACTACAAGGCAAGACTGCAAATCCACTATCACAGTAGGAAATTTTTAAGCCTTTAAAAATTTTTACATACAGTAAAATTCACTTTTTTCTTTGTTACACAGTTCTATGAGTTTTAACACATACATATATTATTAACACATCCATATAATATGTAACCATCACCATAATCAGGAGAGTTTCATAACTTCAAAAATTTAACAGTGTGAAATTTTAACAAATGTCTTTCAACAATTGACATATCAGGCAAAGAATCTAATGAATTCATATATAAGATATTATACCCCAGAAATGGAAAATGCACATTCTTTTAAACACAGTGAAACTGGTATAAAAATTGGTCACATGCTGGGGCGCCTGGGTGGCACAGCGGTTAGGCATCTGCCTTCGGCTCAGGGCGTGATCCCAGCGTTCTGGGATCGAGCCCCACATCAGGCTCTTCTGCTATGAGCCTGCTTCTTCCTCTCCCACTCCCCCTGCTTGTGTTCCCTCTCTCGCTGGCTGTCTCTATCTCTGTCAAATAAATAAAAAATCTTAAAAAAAAAATATTAAAAAAAAAAAATTGGTCACATGCTAAGCCATAAAACAAGCCTCTCCAGTTATCAAGGACTGATCTGACACAGTTATTATCTGATCAACATACAACTAAGTTGTAAAACTTTTTTTTTTTTTAATAAAAACTGGAAGTCCTCCATGTAGCAGAAATACAAAACACTTCTAAATAACTCATACGTACAAGAAATGATAGCAAATATAAGAAGATATTTAGGAGTGCCTGGGTGGCTCAGTGGGTTAAACATCTGACTCAGTCCAGGTCATGATCTCAGGGTCCTGGGATCAAGCCTCACCTCAGGCTCCCTGCTCAGTGGGGAGTCGGCTTATCCCTCTCCCTCTGCCCTGCTCGTGCTCTCTCTCTCTCTCTCAAGTAAACAAAATCTTAAAAAAAAAAAATTTAGAACTCAGTAAGAGTAAAAAAATATATAGCAAAATATGTCGGATGCAACCAAAGCAATGTTGAAAAGCAACTTAAAGCTTTATGATTACACTACAATTTGAGAAGGGCTCAAAACTCGAAGTTGATTATCCAACTTAAGAGAGTAGTTAAGGAGGGGCGCCTGGTGGCTCAGTCAGTTAAGCAGCTGCCTTCGGCTCAGGGCATGATCTCAGGGTCCTGGGATGAAGCCCCGAATCCAGCTCCCTGCTCAGCAGGGAGTCTGCTTGTCCTCTCCTTCTACCCCTCCCCCCACTCAAGTGCACGTGCGCGCGTCCTCTGTCTCTCAAATAAGGAAATAAAATCTTTTTAAAAATAAAGAAAGAGCAGAAAAAACCCAAAGAAGATAGAAAAAAGAAAGTTAATATAGGGCAAAAATTAAGGAACTTCAAAACCAACCTGTGATTAAATCAATATCCAAAATTTGTTTATTTGAAGACTCCTAAGACTGAAAAACATGTGTCAATACTTACCCAGAAAAAAGAACACACAAATGAACAAGACTAGGAATATTATCACAGTAATCCTGACGATGATGCTGCAACAAATTACCAAAAATTCAGTGGCTTAAACCAACACAAATCTATTATCTTAACATCGTGACATCTAAAAGCAAAGGGTCAGTGGGGCTGCATTCCTTCTGGAGGCTTCAGGGGAGAATCCACTTCCCTGCCTTTTCCAGCTTCCCGAACTCCATGGCACAGGACTGGTGATTCCATTCCTGTATGTTCCTTGACTAACTCTAATCCTCCTGCTTCCCTCCTACGAGGACCCAGTGATTACATCAGGCACACCTGGAAATCCAAGAAAATCTGCCCATCTCAAGATCCTTAACTTAATCACATTTGTTAAGTTTCTTTGACCAAATAAAGTAATACATTCACAGGTTCTAGAGATTACAAAATGGACATCATGGTGTAGAGAGGGCATTTGTAAACCCACCACAGGGACCAAACCAGACCTTTGAAGGATTAACAACATAACAGGAGGATGAGATGAGAAAACTTAGATGACACTGGGTAAATTTCTAGAAACATACATTTTACAAAACTGAGCCAAGAAGAAATAGCTCTTTAAAGAAACCAAATCAGTAGTTAATCTTGCCATAAAGAAAACACACGGCTGAGACTGCTTTACTCACCAAAACGTATAGGAACAGGTAATTCCAACGCTACAGAAACTCTCCCAGAGAACAGAAAAATAGTGAACACTTCACAAGTCATTTTAAGAGTGTAGTATAACCCTGAATTAGAGGAGAACAGGACAAGAAGACAAAGTAGCAAATTTGGAGAGAGGAAATGATGAGATATGGACATAGGTTGCTGAAGATACTCAGTGCCTAGAACGGGTCTCTTCCTGGGCCCTTGCTACATCCCCGCCCTTCACGCAATTCAATTTTCAGCCAGGACTGTTTGAGACAGTAAAAGTCCCCCTTTTGTTAAAGCTAGTTCAAGCTGGCTATCACCCAGAATAAAGAGTCCTGACTAGTTTGCCCTGCCACCAACCAGCCTGCCACATCCAACCTCTTCAATGACATTTGCTAAGTATCATCAACTCAATTATCCATATTAATGAAAGGGCCTGAGGACAAATGGGTAGTGAAAGCCAGGTCAACAAGAAGTACTTTAAAGTGCATGCTGTCACTTTTCCAGCAAACTCTCTAACTGCATTTTTTCTTGAGCTTTTATTAAGACGAATTCAAATCATTTGGGCACAGTGAACTGATGGAATAGATGAAAACAATGAACATCAGGGGAATAAAAATATGTGTAGGATTCAACATTCTCCAAGAATAATCCTCAAACTAGTTCTCACTCATCTCTCCTCATAAGACTGCAAATTCCTTAAGGGCAGGGACCATTTATATTCGTTCAGGTATATGACCTTATAAATAGTCAAGAAGCTTGCACAATCCAATGACCTTTGGGACTATGTTTCTAAGAGTCTTGCCAAGGACATATTTTCCATTGCAATAGTTAAGATGCCAATACAGAAACATGCAAAATGGTGAAGAAAGTTTATATTCCCTTGCATAATGCCCCACCCTTCAAATTCTATTAAATAATTAATTCCTTTAAGGTAAAAGAAAAAAATAGAAATCATAAAAATGAAACTGAGAAAAAACATTTACCAAGATGCAGCTGACAAGGAGATGTAACAGTGGAAGTTCCAGAAGAGCCTGAGCTACGTTCTCAGTAAGACACTTGGCAAACAGATTAACTCAATTGGACCTCTGCAGCATCCACCACAGTTGATGATAAATTAGGCAAGAAGGTCAACTAAAGATATCAATACATGTCCTGAAACCTACTTCATTCACAACTTTCTGGGATGATACAATATTGGTAACATTTTCAGCCATCATCAAAAAGATGAGCCACTGCAGGGGTTCTTAATAGGTAGGTGACAAGAGAAGCCAAATTGTATATAATCTACCTACAGATCATTGCTTGGGGCTAAATCAGGGCTCAATGACTTGATGGACTATGGAGTTAAAGCAAGGAGAACATAGTTGTACTCAGAACTCGGGATAAGGGGCCAAAAAGGAAGCACTGTCTCCTTATTCACACATTAAGCATTCAAAGGAACAAGAATCTAGAACTTATATGTTCAAAAAGACCCAGATTTCAGACAGGAAATAACTTTTCAAATGCCTCTCCTTCTCACCAAGCCCGCTATGAGATCACCAACAAGTATCCTTATCAGGGTCCCGGCCAACATCATTTTCCCATCTTGCCTTGTTAGTCTGTACCCGGTAAGGGACAACTGGAAACAACGCTGAATGCTGTTTTGCTCTCTCAACAAGCTTTATATATTTATCCCTGACAGATCTGAAAATAAAGTCAAAGCTAACATTAAAAAGAAGAAGAAGAAAGGAAAAGTTCTTCTAGTTTACAAGACAGCAGTAAAGGACGATTAGGGGTTTCCTCCCTCCCCCTGTCCAGATCAAGGGACTGCATTCCCTTGGGCTTTTATATCCTTGTATAATATTTAATTAAATACTCTGTTCCTACTGGTTTATGTACTAGAGAACACTAATTTTAGAAAACCGATTAGCTAGTTCTTTCTAACTGTATGTTATTGTAGCTAAGGTCAAATTTTTCACTGAAACTATGGCAACAAAACCCCAGTATTCTTTGTCGACAAAACTGTAGCAAAGTTCTCAAGAGCTAGGCCTCCACTAGATGGCTAGACCAAGGCTGGATTATTCTATTTCCTACTTCTACCTGAAATGCTACGTTCCTGGGAATGGCGGGGGGGGGGCTCTGTCAAATAAATTTGCTAGCATAAGTCCAAGTGAGCTTATATAGAAGTGTCATCACTGATAACATTTTTAGACACATATAATTTTAGCAGCACAAAACATCAAGACATTTCAGAAGCACCCAAATTGGAACTCAAATGTACCCGGAAAAATACCAGATGAAAAAAGGAACTTTTAAAATTTCAAAAAGAGGAATAATTGCCCAATTTATTTTCTCAATTATTACAACTGTTCAAATTGGAGTTTTCCTGCACGGACCTCCAGCTATTGCCTTGTAAAGGAAAAACGACAGACTCTTTGAAGGGACAAATTCTCCTCCCCATACCTGTCCACTCTCCTCTTATCTCCCCAAACCAGTGCCCATGGACGCAAGCACAATTTTTGCCTTCGAGAAGAGCCATGCTGGCCTCTCGCCTTGGAGAGAGGTGCCTCTGCGTTGGCTGATATGACCAAGGAAGCAGCCAGGGGACACCCCTTCTCCTTGGAATTCAACTGTCCTCAAGGCCAGGGAGAATGTCTCTCTGCAGACTGACTGGCAAGAGCCCCTCCTTCCAAACTTACAACAAACACACAGAGGGTGGGGGTGGGGGGCTTTCAGGAAAACAGCAGATTGGCAATATCTTCCTCCTGTCTGTCAAGAGTGGCTGGAATGCCTGCTGCTTGGGTTAAGATAAACACAACTTCCTGTCCCAGCTAGGCTTGTAATTTTATACATAAGGCAGGATTACCATCTGGAGCAAATGCCCCATCAGTAACAGAGACTCTGATCAAGGCTTGTGCAAGTAGAAAAAAGGACCGATGGGTTCTCTTCAAAAAGCCACATACCCTAGAGCTCCCTCTTGATATGAGACGCACCCAATAAAATCTAAGACATTCGGAAAAGTTGTAAAGTGCGGCTATGGATACCTTTGTATAATTCACATACCGAAATATTACAACAGACGTCAGTGTTACACAAGATGGCAGGGGCTGTGTTTGATCTTCCTAAGAGATGTCCTGAGAGCTGCTAATTGCAGATTTACTCATGACAGCTACTCAATTACTACTCACTGAGTGCTTCGCTTGTGCTCAGCATGTTGCTAACTGCGCACCACCTCATCCTAGAACAATCCAGTCAGTTCCATACTATTATTAATCATAGTTACCAACGGGAGAAATAAGGTTTAGAGAGAGTAAGTCATTTGTCCATGGTCACACAGCTAATTAAGGAGTAGGGTAGGGACCTCACTCCACATCTGATTCCAGAGGCAACCCTCCTAACCACTGTGCTCCACGGCCTCCCCACTATAACTAAAATACTAAAACTAAATTCTGCAGGGGCTTGATGCACGTTTTTTTTTATATTCGTTCACCTTTTCAAATACTCAGTAATTCCACCTTTCCACTACTTTGCAATGTTCTCTATTGATTAGACTGAACACATTTGGATCCCTGAGAGGTTCTCATTTGGAACGTTTATCTGTTCTCTCCCCAGCTGTTTGCTGACCCAATGCCCCCAACCACAAGGCTTCCAGAGGAAGCAAAAACAGAAGAAACAGCTGGGTCCTTTGGTGGGAAAACAGACACTTATGGTCAAAAGGGATCATCTACCTAACCTCTGTCCCCAAGCTGAAATTCCCTCTTCAAAATCGCTGACAAATGGTCAGTCTCCTTTGAATGAGAGGAAACTCAATTATTTGAAGCAGGCCTCTTCCCTGAGCAATAGCTTGGCACTTACAATCAGAATCTAGTTCCTTAAATCTGAAACTCTGCCTCTGGTCACTTTTATCTGCTGGCCCTAACTCTCTATTGTTCTGGGCTCAGGACATCCGTCTTCCATATGACAGCCCTAAAGTAAGGGAAGATTGACAGCTCATCCTCAGAGCCTTACGAGAGTATGGCAGCTTGTCAGAAACGCCAGAATCTCAGGCCTCACCCCAGACCTACAGAACGGGAATCCGCGTTTTTAACAAGATCCCCAGGTGGGTTCCATGCACATTCGTTTCAGAAGCAATGCCTTAGAGGGCTCTTTTTCATTCATTCTACAAATACCTACGAGCCTTCTCTCTGCGCAAAGCCTTAGGGGAGACAGGCCTGGTTTCTGACCTCAGAGTTAACCGGAGTTGGGCAGGCGTGAGGTCATAAACCAGCCGTAACAGCAAACAGTTGTACAGCACAATACAGGGGCCACGTGCTCCTTTAAGTACTTAACCCGGGTTAGCTCCTTCGGTCCTCATAAAAACACTATGAGGCACGTACAGTCATATCCCCATTTTCAAGATGAAAAAGCAGAGGTACTGATAGGCTAAGTAACGTGTCCACGGTGACATGATCAGCAAAATGCAGAGCCGAGAGTCAAACCCAAGAAGTCTGGCTTCAGTCTTTAAAAAGGAGGAACAGCTTATCTGCACACAAGGGGTTGGCGAACATAGTCCAGAGCGGATGTCTGAGGTCTGAAGAATGGGTGGGCAGCAGGGACACCGGGGGTCCCAGGAGGAATGAGAGAGATGGGGAGATCACTTAAGGGGGAAGAAAAAGGGCATGCAAAGGCCCAGAGTGGAGAGCAAGTACACTGACTGCCAGGAAGAAATCAATCAGTCTGGCTGGAGCACAGGACGTGGCGTGGGACTGCAGATGCGGCCGAGAGGTAAGCAGAGTGACTCATGCAGGGCCCTGTGAACCCTGGAAGAGTGTCGTGTATCCTAAGCACAACTCGGGAACAGCCCGGGGCTCCACCCAGCCAATGACATCATCAGATCTGCACTGACTCCTGTGGCTGCAGTGAATGGTGGGTCTGAGGGGGGCCCCACACTTGGGCACACAAAGGAGGCCAAGAGGGAAATGCAGAAACCAGCAAGGAGGCCAGTGCAGGAATATAAGTGAGAAATGCCCCAGCTGGCCTAAAGCGTCTTACTTTCTCTCCACTACTCTTCATGCAACATGAATGCAATCGTTTTACCTCCATCCTCCTGGTTACCCCTCCTTGAGTTTTATTCCCACTGAGCAATATGCCCCTTAAATGTGGAACCCAGGTCTTAGTAAGAGGGCCCCAAATGTTTCCTGAGCAGCACAGCTCGATTCGTCTACTTGAGTGGTTCACAGGAGACTCTCTAGCCCCCCAGATGTGGATTCAAATTCTGAGTCTAGCTTGCTTAGTGACCCTTTCTGGGTTCAGGGTCCCCAACTGTAAAATGGGGATAATACCACCACCCAAACCACAGGGGTGCTCTGACAGTCCAGAGCACAAGCATGCCATGGGCCTACCAGAAGGCCAGGCACCAAGAGGAAGGTCTTTAACCAAGATTTGTTTTTCACGATCATGAATTTAGTGAAGACAAGGAATCTCAAAACTACAGGCATCAGAGAGAGAAAAGAGATCCAACAATGGGGGTCAAAGAGAAGGCACCCTCAGAGGATAAGTCCAGTTACTGTTCCAGGGAGAAGATAAGTCAACTATAAAAAACCTTTTCAGAAGTGCCAGACTCAGGTAACATGGAAAGAGACGATAAAACAGCATGCCTGTTAAAAAGTCAGTTGTTGACCTAAAAGATCACCAGCAGAAACACTAGTAGCAATGGGCAAACTGAAAACCTTTTCAGAAAAAAACATGAATTCTTTCCTAATCGGCTTTTAACTAAGGACCAACATTATACCAGGCAATGGGCCAGGAGTGCAGGGTAAGATCTGGTCCCTCCAGGTGCCCCAAAATCTAGCTATGGAGACAAAAATAGAGAACAGCTGTGCAAACACCATACTCCAGGTTGGTAAGCAGGCAGGTAAGTTCATGCCTCTAGTATATAGATATTCACTCCCATGTCAGTGCCTCTCAGAAGGACTTATTTTGGGATAGTACAGGAGGAAACCAAGTAAGAAATCGGCAATTTAGGAAAGGAATACTTGAAGACTGGTCCCCTTCTAAAAGCAGTTTACAGTAGGTATTAGGAGGTTTTCTGATATCAGACTGTCTGGTTCAAAGCCTGACTCTGCTATTTCTACCTATGTAACCCTGGACCAAATACTCAACATTCTGTACTTCAGACCCCTTATCTATAGAAAGATGTGAACTACGGCTGTCTTATGGGGTTATTATGAGGGTTAAACAGATTAGTGTATACAAAGGTAACAATAAAAATTAAATAGATTCAATTAATTAATGTACATATGCACTATGTAAGATACTATTATTTACAGAAAACAGAACACACAAGGTAATGGGCAAAAAATAACAATAGATAATAATACTTTTTAAATCTATGGCCCAAACACAGCTTCCTAGCCTAAAAGTGCGTGTGGAAACCCAGGCTGTGTCCCAATCCCAATTTTGACACAGAATTGTTCTTGGACCCCAGGAGATTAAATCTAATTTCTATATCTGTCAAAAAAAAAAAGTTATCTTAAGCTCAAGTGATTCACCACGCATCTTCATCAATGTTCTGAAGACAGGTTTATAAAGGCCTTTGCCTAAAGAAAAAGTCTTTAATCAACCACTATGTTCTCCTTTCAGGAGAACCACAGAACAGTATGACAACATGACCCCATCACACTCGCTTGTTATCCCAGTGAAGGAAGCCCCGACGCACTACTGAGATTCAATTAGGTGACAAGGTAAAAGTACCCAGTGCACTGGAAGTATTTTAAGCTTTGAAGCTGAAATCTGTTCTCCAATAGCAAATGAATTATCACAGGTAAATGAATACAGAACAGAGGTCTGGGACCTAATTTCCACGGGTGACTCTGGTATTCACAAAGGAAGCTCTCCAGGGCGTCAAAGTAAGCAGAAGCTGTCTTGCGCCCATGATGCATCAGAGATGCATCTCAAAGCTTGGAGCAAGTAGGCAGAAATCCAGTGAGGGACACATGCGGCAGTGTGTGGGACTCCAGCATAATCAAGCAGCAGGCGTCATCCCATGAATGTGTGACACACTGTGAGCGTTCTATGTTGCCTGGGGAATGGATTTAAATTACAGTGTTGTTCCGTTTAAATGGAGTCTGTTGGTGCCAGATTGAGATAAGCTGGTAAATCTGAAATGACGATTATAAAAAAACTACTAATCTTTTTATTAAATTTGAATTGATTTTGTGAACACAAAGTTAAAAGAGAGTTTCTACAAAGTGGCTGCACGCATGCGCACGCACACACAAAACCTTCAATATGCCTCAAAGCATATCCTTAACAGGCACCTAAAACAGATGGATTTTTCCACCTTATTTAATAAGACAAGCAGAAACTAAGTCCTTTAGCCCCACTGTGAGAGGGCCGTCATGGATTAGAATCAAAAGAACAAACAAATTTTAAGTTAGGCCCTCCCCTTTGCATGTGGGTATTTAAAACTAAGATATGGGTTCATTCCTTCAATGCTTTGCCAAAAGGAAAAAAAAAAAAAAAAGAAAGAAAGAAATAATGTTGCCTAGCAACGATTAAGACAATGTGCAGCAAAGGAGGGTGGTTTGAAAGAAAGCTAAACCAGTGAGTTTGTTATGGTCACCTTAGTCCAGAGACCTTTGCAACCCAAGACCTGGCTGTGTCCCCATCTGGCCTCAGAGTAAGGCCTGGCTGTTTCCATCCATTTGTCTTATCTTGACCGAGAAGATCTGCGATCCCAAAGAAATAAAAACCTACTTCTGGACAGCATGAGACTCCTGAATATCAATGCTCTCTTGTAAAATGTTAACTGGCCTGTTTCTGGCACCAGTCACAAAGCTTCAAGCTAGAAGAGATCTTGGAAGTTACTTTGCCTACATTCAGATAGGGAAACTGAGGCCTGGAGAGATGGAATGACTCCCCCAAGGTATCATAGCAGTTGGCAGCAGATACTAGGCTGGACATTGGCTCTCAGGTCAGATGGTGCTCTTTACTACATTCTTAGCAGTTTTCCCACATGGGCTAAGAACCACTGCCTGCTTCAACCTATACAACAAGCAAGACAACGATCAGGTAAGTAGGCCACAGATACTCAAATACTTCCTATCCCCCAACCATGAAATATGCCATACTTATTTGAGGCCCCTTTCAAAGCTGCTGGGGGGTACAAGAGCTTGCCTGAAATGTGAAACCTCTTTCTCTCAACCAAGACATCCTAACTAAGTCCACAAGCATCCTAATAGGTGGGCTAACATAGTGCAAGCACCCTGGGACTGAGGAAAATCACACTGAAAGTGACAAGGCCACAAGGGCTTTAGGTCCAAGAGTGATTTGTTGTAGCCAAGCAACATACTCTTCTTCTTCCCAGTATCGTCCTGAGACTGTGATTCCAGGCTGTCACTGGACAGTGTCAGCAGGACACTCGCTGAGCAATCAGGAATTGTCAGTCAACTTGGAGATACCCAGAGACCAGGTTATACTGGCCCAGACCTTCATTCCCACTACAAATAGGACTCAGGTTGTAGGTAACATGCCGCATATCGCACAGACTGTCCTGGTGGTAGTTAAAAAATGCATTAAGTCTAAAGGATCTAGGGCTTTCACCCTCCCATTTGGCTTTCTTCCTCATTTAAATGGTCCTAATCCAAGTTAAGAGCTTCAGCAGACAGCAGAAGAAAAATAGTAACTTGGCCCATTTTCTTTTAGAGACTAGAGGTGATGGGGTCACAGCTTGAAGAAACCCTTGTGCTTTGTGTGGAAAATGGTCCACAGAGCACAGAAGAGTAAAGCACTGCGCCCGGGCCTTTGGAAGAGGGTTCTCACTCTAACACTCACATGTTATAAGACCCTGGGCCAGATGCTCAATCCTTATCAGCCAAAATGGCACCAGGCACTCTGGGCTAAGGAGGTGTTGCAGAGCTAAACGAGAGAAAGCACAGGAGAAGAATCATCATCTCCTTTGCCCCAGCAAACTAAAGACTGGAGGGGCAAGTTTCACACTTTGTAAAAAGATATTTCATGTGCTTTGCCTCTACTTGCATCTAAACAGCCACAGTGTGAACAACAATTTACTCTAAGATGTTAACTGTGCATTGGCATTGACTTCCCTGAGAATGGATCCTTCCTCCATGGACTATAAATGGCTGGCACACAGGACATGTCTGATAATGTTTGTGGAATGAATGATAATCATTCTAAGAAGCGACATTCAACTGTCTATGGGCAAGTTACTCAATTTCTCAGAGCGGCCATTTCCTCATCTACACAGTGGGAACAGGAGTAGCTACACCTCATGGGTAGGTTAGACGGATTAAAAGAGATAATCCGTGGGAAGTGCTCAGCACAAAGTAAATACTCTATTCATGCTGGCTACTGTTATTTATAGTGGGTCTGGTTCTCCGTAAAACCCTAAGACCCCTGAAAGTAAGGGGGACTGTGTAACTCATCTTGTCCCCTCATCAGCAAGGCCAACAGCTAGGACAGGAGGGCTTCAATGTCCCCCAAGCTGAACACCTATTTTCAGCACACATGAGCTGAGTGGGTTATTTTGCTTGAAAGCAACTTGATTGGGGGAAGAAAGAAACCTGGGACAAGGAAAATACTTACCTAGAACATCTACACTCTCAGCCTGATCTCTGGCCTCTGCCCCAATTCATATAAACCATGGAATGATCTCAGAATGCTTCCTTTCTCCTCACCTTTCCCTGCCCAAACTTCTCCCTATGTTAAGCTGAGTTTCCTTGCAAACAACTTTTCTTCTGAAACTAAGGGGTTCCTGCAAGATTAAAAACTTCACACTCTTTGCTGACATTGATATGGTAGCATCTGTCCAAGATAATTTAAAAAAAAAAAAACAAAAAACTGGGGGCCAAGATTGGCCTCTTGAACTGAATGGAGAAGATGAAGTTTTGAGGGTAAGAAGTTGACCGTTGCCCCAACCTAAAAAAGCAGATTACACAATAAATGGCATGTTCAACACTAATGCCCATCTTATTTCCCAAAAGCCCCGGGCTTTGTTTCTTTTCCAGCACCTCTGGAAGTCACATTTAAAACAGTAATGGTTCTGGGATCAAAACAAGACTGGTAGTTAATTTCCTTCTTTTCTTTATAGAAGATGTCATTATATTTAGTAGGGGGAAGGGACGAGTGGGGGCGGAAGAGGAAAACATCATCTAGAGAAAGGAATTCCCTAACCACAAAGTTTCTATTGCCTATTTCAATCTGATGTCTGTCTTCCTCTTCTTTCAAGATTATGGGCAAAGCCAGAACAAATCAGGGAGAAGAAAGATTCTGTCTTACCTGCTGTGGACACTGGTGCCTTCAAATGGTACCACATTAGCTAAAAGACTAAAGTGACTGACTTAGTCTACATCACTGCTCTTCTCATCATCTTGAGGACAGGGGCCACTGTCAAAAATTCATTTGGACAATGAAGGAGACTTGGCTTATGTGAACCAGATAGGCACCCAATCGTTCCTTTCTATAGATGAAGTTCGGGGAAGAAGATACATTCAAGGGAATCACCAAAAAAAAAAAAAAAAAAAAGCAATTCACTTGGTAATGTACTTTTACCAATCAGAAAGAAGCAAGTATGTTCAAGATTTTAACTCTTTTGCATCTACTGGGAAAAACAACAGCTACCAATCACTGACCAGGTCTTATGTACAAGTACTCTATTTGGTTCTTTAGCCATATTATCTTCAATCCTATCACCTTTACAGGGAAGGAATTCTTTCCCCTCATTTTATAGGTGAGGAAACAAACTCAGAAAAAGTAATTTATCAAGGCCACCTAACTTGTATATGGGAACACTGGGACTCAAATCTAGGCCACTGAGTCCCTATGCACACCCCTACCCACAAAAGCATTTAGACACAAAAAAAGAGAAACAATATTCTCATATCATTAAAGGATTCATGTACAGGATTCCTTTCTGCCACCATTTAGGGGTACAAGCCTCTGTGCTAAGTACTGGGAATGAAAAGATAAGACTAACTAAGGCTTACTGGGCCCTGAATTAAAGGCCAGGCTCCCTCAGCACTGAATCTGAAACACACATTTCATCTTCCCAGTAACCTTATGAGGTAGAGACTAATATCTCCCATTTTACAGATGAGAAAACCAAGCTTCACAGAGGCTAAGCAATTTGTCCAGGGTCACACAGCTAAGAACTTGGATTTGAACCCAGAAAGCCTGATCCTAGGGCCTATGCTACTAACCACGAGGGTGGCAGGTTTCAAGAGGAGCTCGCAAAATTAAAAACCCCGAGTCAGAAGCCACAGGGAGCATTACATAAATAGGACTTTGGTTTCCATTTACTTAAGAACACGTTATGATGGTCCTCAATATAGGAAATAAGTTGGCAAGGAAACAATGGAAGCAACAACAAATCCAAATGACTAAATGTAGCTCTGCTGATTGCTCAGATAAAGACTCCATCATCCTAGCCGGCTGCTTGCCAGCATCTCACTTTTCCATATGTGTTTGTTAAACTCCAGGGTGTAATGGCACGGCAAGGAAATGGACTAGAAATGCCTCCAAACTGTCCAACTGCCCTAGGCACAATTTCTAAACATCAGTATGACTTCAACTTCAAAATACGCTTGTTTTGTACTTGGAAAGGCAATAATCCCTTCCAAAAGAGAAATCGGTTTCTTCTTCAATATATATATATACACATTTTTTTTTTCCTCAAAGAACGCTACGCTAGAACTGAAGGGCTGTTTTGGAAAGCTTTTAAATACTTACTGCCCAGATTCCAAGGAGCAGATCTCCGCGGCCCTCTGCCTGGGCCCCTCACCTGCGTGAGGAGGGCCTTGGGTGCAGCAGGAGAAATCTAGGCAGTCCTGACCTACATTTGCAAAGCCTGCAGCAGAGCGCGTTTGGAACCAGATTTTCCCCCAAGTGCAAAGCAACTCACAACCTAGAAACCTTTATTTTTAATTTATGAGGAAAAGCAGGCAACATATATCCGGTCACTGTCATGTGACCACCTGTAGAACCAGGCCGGGCTATAAACAAAGTGTGGTTCTTTTCAAATGGCCTCTATCAGACTGTCACTTTTATCTCAAAACAGTCTCTTCAATCGGCCACCAGATATCTATCTAAGCACCCGGCATTTTGACCCTAGTGCCAGGAAAACATGTATGTCTTCTGACTTCCCCTGGCTATGGTCCTATTTAACATTCTAAACTGGTATTCAAATAGCCACTAGTTCACTCTGTACAGTGCATGAGCATCCTTCCCAGGTACTTTCACAGCTACCAGGCCTGCACGGGGAATGGGAAATGAGCTCACACTGGACCCAAGCAATGAACGCCTTCCACTTGGCTCCAGCTGCAAAAGCCACACTCCAACCAGCTCACCCCTATGTAATAAAGCCAGGAGTTTAGAGCCCAGGCTCTATTAGCAGTGGTGCTTAACCTTGGCTATACAGGAGAATCACCTGGGAAGCTTAAAAAAAAAAAGAAAAAAAGAAAGAAATGAAACGAAACAAAAAGAAACCATCAATGCCAAATTAAATGACCATCCTTGAGGGTGGTACTCCAACATCAGTATTTTTCCAAGTCCCCCAGGTGATGTGTCTGTGTTGCCAAAGTTGAGAACTACAGCTCCTACTCCATCCATCACCAGCTGTGTGACCTCAGACACGACACTTAACCTCAACCTCCGAGGACTTCAATCCCCTCACAGGTGGACAGATGAACCCAGGAGCTAAAAATGTACGCAGAACCCTTCGCACAGCCCTTGGCACAGGGTCTACTGGTCTTGGCCTTGTTAAAAGATAAACTGAGGCATATTTTATTATTCAGCATAAAGAATTAATTCTGTTAAGTAACTGCTTGGATTATGATTATTAGATTAAATCTTTCATTTCTGCTGCAATTCAGGATTCTGTTTTGGAAAAAGCCATGGAGGAAGGACTGGAAAGAAAAGGCCACAGGTGCTCAGGATCCTGTCGCACGGGGCTTACGGCAACAATTTTTTTTCAACTGTCCCCCTCACCACCTCCCAGGTGAAAATATTCTCTTGATAGTCTCATGCCAACTGGATGTAGCTCAACACCAAACATCTTCTAAATGGCTTCTCTCCACCTGAACATCTGCCTTCTATTTTATTCTAATTCCTTTAGCTTTTATCCAAAAAAGTCAAACAGTTTCTACATCAACTAACATTAAGAACTTATCACTCAAATGATGTAACCTAAAAAATGGCAAGGTTTGAGCCCTTTGGGACTGAGGCCATAAGTCAAATACTAACCCAATGGGTTCTCAACCCCAACTCAATATAAAAAAAACACTTGGGAAGCTTAAAAAAACTGCCAGTGCCCAGGCCCCAAACTCGAGAGATTCATTTGATCGGTCCGGAGTGGGGCCCTGAATATCTGTTAAGTTTTAAATCTCTCTCAGATAATTCTTCTATGCAGCTGGAGTTGGGAACTATGCACCACAAAAGCAAAGAAGAAAAACAAAATGTTTATCATCTTAACATCCCAACTATATTTTAAACACTTCTGGAATAAACTAAGCTACCTTCAGAGGAAGATACCAAATATAAGAGGCCTGAAAAGAAAGCTAGTAGTGGGAAGCTACTGGTGGAAGGCTATCCTGCCTTGGTCTTTTAACAAAAACTAAGTGCAATAACTAACATCTTCTCCCTCCAGGTTGAAGCATCTAAGAACACCAGAGCCCCCAAAGGCACAGTGAGATCTGCTGCAATAACACGTTCCTTGTGACGAGATCCATAAATCCTATTTGTTCAGGGACATAATTGCACAAACGTAAGGCTTTATGCTGAATTTGCACCAATCAACATGTATGCAATATACAAATGAAGGCTCTAATAAAAGCCATTCCAATCTTGATGCTGAACTTACACATTTTCAAAAGGTCACAAAGCTTGGAATTGAAATCATACTTTAAAAAAATGTAAGTAAATAAACCTGCAATTGCTTATTAAACACACACACACACACACACACACACACACACACACAAACACACCTGATGAATTTTCAAATGAGGAAGGTACCCAGGTACCCACTCCGGGAAGGTCATCAACTTACCTCTGAATTTCTTGGGTGGATTATTAAGGTCCCCGGCTTCTGGCTGTACAACACAACGATCATCAACCAGGCTGTGAAGACAAGGATAAATGCTGTATCAAGGCAAGTCTAAGAAAACATAACCTAAGCACTATGCAAAAATTGACTATCCAGTGCAAAACTTAGATGGCCATGTTCTCCTGCTACGGGGCTGTTTACACTAGAGGTTTCCCACACAGGGAGCTGAATCTAATCCAAAAGCCCAGGTTCTGCTTCTGCACTGTACATATTAACCTATTGTTTTCTGTGGCTCTTTTCCCTTAACCACATCCATGATGAATCTGAACAAAACATGCAAAAATGTTGAAGTCGGGAGGCGTAGCAAGGGGTGAGTGCATTCAGCTTATGGTAGCTGAGGGGCCCATTTGGTGCCAGGCACCGTATTGGGCCCTGCGATGTGAGGATGAGTATGAACGAGGCCCTGCCCCGAGGGAGCTCAAGGCTACTGCAAGAGCCACAAAAGCAAACTAATAAAGAGAATATAACCTAAGGGCTGTAAGAGAAAAAAGAACAAAATACAGTCGGGAACTAAATGTGCCTGAGGCCATCTGAGAAGCTGCTGGCAGAGAGAGTCACATAGAACTACTGGAAATCGAAATGGAGGTGGGGAAAGTGCAAAAAGTTATGAATAAATAACCAGCCCGAACTTACATACAGACCCAGTATTTAGAAGTCCAGACTGACCAAACCAACGTGTACAATTCTTTTAGAAGAACAGATTTAAAGTATTGCACTTTTTTGAACAGATGAGGAAATTGAGTCAGAGAAGTTTTTTGTTTTTGTTTTTTTTTAAGATGTTATTTATTTGTCAGAGAGAGAGCACAAGCAGGGGGAGCAGCAGGCAGAGGGAGAAGCAGGCTTTCCACCGAGCAAGGAGCCTGATGCAGGACTCGATCCCAGGATGCTGGGATCATGACCTGAGCCGAAGGCGCCACTTTACCAACTGAGCCACCCGGGTATTCCGAGGCTGAGACGTTTAAATGACTTATCCAAGTTCCTAAAACTGGTATGGGTCATTTGCCAAGTGACCATAGAACTTGCTGCCAGCTAATATACTATGGTATTCCAGGGTTTCTTCCATTAGTCTGTGCTGCTCCTTATCCCAAAGGCAAGGCACCATTAAATAGTTTGCCTTTACACTTACCTCCCCTTCCCCCAAAATTCCATTTCACATCCTAAAGTCTGGCCTGCCTCTCAAGACTGACTCAGAGCCGCCATCTTCTCCATGAAGCCCCTCCTACTGAGCCTTTCCTGGACCCGGTACTCCCTGCCTCTCTCCACCTCATTGGACTGAAGCACAAACGGTGCAGTAGGCTAAGAGCTTCCTAGGGGCAGAGAGGTGCCTGCTTTGTGGCCCAAAAGATGCCCATGGCTAGTACATTTTCCTGCCCACGCTAGGTGATCAGTTATCTATCTAGTGGGTGAATCAAAGTGGCCAGAATAGCCCACCAGCAGCTTGCTGCCTTTGGGTCTAAGACACAAGACCTCTCTCCATCAAGAAGAGGAAGAGTGTGGTCAATGGCTTGAGTTTTTATGCAAAAATCAAGAACAGAATGTGCACATAGAAAACTCCCACCTGGAGCCCCTGTGAATGAAATACAGTAATGCCACCAGATCTAACATAGTATGTGAAGCGGGGGAGTCCCTTGGAATCCAATATAGGGCTGGGTTAATTACTCATCAAGTTCTCAAGGACGAAGGGGTAAGAGAAAGGGCCCCAGCCTGGGCCAGAAGACAAATGAATTATAGATGGCACTTTGCTACCTACATAGCTTGATGGTAACTACATTATTTCATCCCTCTGGTCTCAGTTCTTTTATCTGTAAAATTAAAGAGTTGGTCTCAAGGAGTCTCAAGGAGGCTGATGTTCCTTAGACTTTCTGTTTATAAAATATACTGATACAGGGTCCCCATCATCCCCGGGCCTATCAAAGCTGTGTTCCAGGATGGGACCCAAGACCTTTTATTTTTAACGCATTCCTCAAGAGATTCAGAAGCACACCTCTGACACTGCATGTGCACGCACACAGGCTCTCCAAGGTCCGACTCAAGTTCTAAAGCTCAAGGAGTCAATAAAGCCATTGGGGAGGTAACTGCCGTCTATATAAATGGAAATGTGGCTGGGGAGCTAGCTGCCAAGTTCCACAAAAACTGGGGGTCACTCACTGTCATTCATAACCGACGCTCCATAAATGTTGAAAATATTAAAAGGGAAAAGAGGCCAAACTTTATTTTCCAAGTCCATTTTGAACCAAGGGAATACTCATCTGAGATATTAGATCCCAAAATTCAAAATGGACCATCCACACATTAAAGAAAAAGTGGGGGGTAGGGGAAGAACCTTATCATTAATTTGTTTATAATGCTTGAGGAAAACTCCTATAAAGCAAAGAATTTGCACCTGTTAGGAATTCTAAGAAAGGATGCTCTGGAGGAAGAGGACGAAATGAAAGATTTCAGGGGCTGCCCCAAGTGGGCTCAGTGACCGACTGGAAATGAGCCTGGGCGACTGGAGGGACAACGGCACTATTACAAGAAATCGGGACCACAGAGAAAAGATGAGGCATAAGGTGGGGTTGAGGTTTCACAAGGCAGCCAGATAAGAGCTATGGGCAAACAGTAAGGAGGGTGGTGAGCCAATTCTGCCAGAGACGGATGGCAGGGGAGATGGGGAATGGAAAGTCTACCCTGCCAGGGGCAACTGTTAGGAGCACTGGTCCTGGAGCCTGGAGAGCTCACAGCTGTGAAACCTTGGGCGGGTGACCTCACCTCTCTGAAGCTCAGAGGTTTTGCCTCCACAAAGAGCAATAATAATAGCGCTCACTTTAAAGATGTGTTTGGGAATTAAAGGCATTATATATGGATGGTCCTTAGCACCGTGCTATAAACATCCATAGGACTCACAGAAGTGGTGATCCCCGCTATTTATTACCATCACTTTCCCTGCTGAAAAAGAAGGTGATGGTGGAAGATTCCACCATGAGGGAAAGAAAAAGGAAGCAGCCAAGAAAAAAAAAGGGACAATCAGAGAGGCACAAGCAGCAAAGGGCCTCTGCCAAAACCCAAGGAAGATAAATTATGAACAGTGGGTCTTAAGTGTAGAGAGGTTAAAAAAAAAAAAAAAAAAAAGATAAGGACTGAGAAACAGTCACTGGATTTGGTGATTACAGAGTCATGGATGACTGCTTTTTATCAGATGACTTTTGAAAACAAAATTTTTATACAGTGAGGTCCAATTGAGCTATACTTCTATATCCAAAATAATTTGGTCCTTGAGTCTGGAGTGACCTGAATGAGAGCCCCAGCGTACTCATTCTGCACAAATACCAGAGACCAAGCATGCTTTAAATAATAATAAATGATTAAAAGAAAGGCTCTGGCTGCTCTAAGAACGAGGTTCTTAAAGAAGCTGTTGGCTTTCCTTTCCCCCATTTGAGATCACCTCCTGCCAAATTCAATTCCACCCGGAGGCCTAACCCCTCCTTTCTACACAAAGACAATCTAGACCATTCGTGTGTCTTCTGAGGTTAACCATCTTGATTCTCCCTTCTGCTTCTTTCTGCCTTTGGGGCTATTTCACTTCTCCTTTCCTCTTCTCGACAATGGGAGGAGGGGAAGGGAGAAGATAATCAAATAAAGACATTGCGGACTGTACTTACTCTCTCAAAAGTTGGTAAAAACTGAAGAAAGCACAAAAGAACAAAAATCTGATTTACAGAACTTTGTGCAATATATAACTTTCAAATGCACACTGCAATTTAAAATAGACAAGGTTCTGCTTCGAAGAAGAGAGATAAGCATCAGAGAAGTTCTGGTCTTTGCTTAAATGACAACCAAGTCAGCATATGAAAATGAGAGCTTTTATGAAAGCTAAAAAGCACTTCTTTGGGGTCCTAAAAAATAACCCTAAAATTTTATCCCATAGACTTTGTACTTTTCCCCTTTTTAAGGAATAGGAAATAATAATAAATTCTGAATTACAAGAGTCCTAATTAATTAGATTTTTGCTCTTCCAGGGCTTACAAGAAAACAGTATTTTTGTGTCAGAGGTAAGCTTGGCTAACATGAGATTTGGTATCGTGATTCCAACTGCCCCTGGAAAAACCAAAGTCAAATGCTAACATTCTTATCTTAGAATAATCAGTTTTTAAGCTGGCATTAAGAGGCCTTAAAGAAATTCTGCCACACAAGAAATCAGGTGCTCTTACCCCAAAGTGCTAATAAATCCATTTGTCGATCCTTCCGCGTACAGAGAACAAATGTCTCCAATATGTAGGAAACTAGACATCTTGTCAGACATGTCTTTCTCGAAAAGCCTAGACAAAGTAAAATATGCAACATTATTAGAGGGAAAGAAATGCTCGGGGGGGGGGGGGGGGGCCCCGGTGGTCAAATTTAAATGAGTGTGTGACAGGCAGGCACTTAAATGAGCCAAGCAAGGACATATGCAACAACATTTTTTTCCATATATCATTTATTTCAGGATATTCCAACCACAATAACGCTGGTTTCTAACACAACCACACCCAAATCCGATTCTACAAATTGAGGACCCTCGATAATGAACAGTGAATCTAAAGACTGCAGGGAAGTCAGCCAACAACTTTGCAGTGATTAAGGAGTTGGAAAGTCTGACTTATAAAACATTAACATACTCAATCTGCCTCAGGCAATGTGAAGGCAGAAGGAAACACCTGGTATAAAACTTGGGTCTGGCAGTGCCTGTGCCGAGGTACCAAAGCAACAATATTAATAAAAGGAAACCTAGTAACAAATACCACAAAGCTCTAGTGGCCTTTTAAAAATTCAACAACTGTACCCACTTCATCCAAACGCTGTTTCAATTTCTTTCCTTTTTTCTCCTTCACCCAAACACTTGCAGGGGGAGAAAGGATTTAGCACCTGGTCCAAACCCATGTCAATGCAGGAAAGAATAATGCGGCTTAGGCCGGGTGAGAACCCCGTCAGGAATACACACGGCTAGTTAGAGGCAGTCCTAGAAAGGGCTTGTAAGTTCCAGGAAATCTCTCCACAGCCCAGAGATCATTACACACACACACATACACACACACGTATCAACAAAAACACTGACATGACTCATAGGAATAGCTTTCCTGAGGGCCATAAATATTGAGGAGTGGGAGCCAATTATAAAAAACTAATTTGACATTTAAAAAAACAAGGTTAGGGGCGCTTGGGTGGCTCACTCAGTTAAATGTCAGACTTAATTTCAGTTCAGTTCATGAAATCAGGGTCATGAGACTGAGGCCTGCATCAGGCTCCATGTTGGGCCTAGAGCCCGCTTAAGATTCTTCCTCTCCCCATTTGCTTCTCCCCTCTCAAAAAAAGAGACAGACAAACAGACAGACAGAAAAATAAAAAACAAGCACACACCAAGCTCAGTTATGTGGGAAGGCAGTGCGCTCGTGTGGACCCCAGCTAACCCCCATGGCTTCATCAGGCATCTGGTATAGATGCACGGGGTAACCCAGATCTTCCCAGGATCTCTCCTCCAAATCCAGAGCCCCTTAAACATCTTTTCCAGTGTCTTTGCTCAAGTTCCCTGGCTAGAAATCATTCACCTGCAAAGCCACAAGAGTTGTAATGGCATGGAAAAGCATTCTCTCCTGAAATTGCTTTCTGGGCGCCAGGTTTGCTTTCTGTTAAAATTGTGCAGCAATGATCATCAGGAAACCTAGGGAAGCATTTCTCCTACTTAGCAGGAGTGCCAGGTGCTGAAAAGGAACTGAAAATGAACCTCAGTTCACTGCTTGTGAGAATCAAAAAGGAAAAACCAATCTCTCCTAACAACCCAGACCTGGCAAGAGAAAAGACCATTTCGCTTAACCTGAACTTACACCTAGAGAAAGACAGCACAGGAGAACACATTCTCAAACAGAACAGTCAGCATCTGTAGACCGCGTGGAAAGACACACAAATCATGTGCAAAGGGACAATGTGCCAGCCAAGTTCCACTCTCCAGAATCGAGTCTATCATTTTGTCATTTCTTCCTAATACCCACAGGCAAACCAATGTTTTAAACAACATCCCAAAAAGCGGCACAAATGAAAAAACACTAAGGGCACTAATATTTCCCTTATGTGCTTATATTTAAAAGACTGATCATAAAGGGTCAGGAAGTCAACGTAGTTCTGGGACTGATGCTTGGAAAACAAGTTCTGTTTGACTTTTGAGTCACACCAAATTGGCATCTTCACACTCTGGCCTCCCCGAAGGACGCAGGGGAGTGCTGGGTATAGGACTGCAGCTCAGGAGGGCCTCGTCTAGGGTGACTAACTCTGTCCTTTGGACCATTTGGCCCCAATGCAGGCCAGGCCAGGAAATAGCCGCGTGACCACGGTTTTCTTAACTTTCCTCACCACCTGGTTACCTGACCGAAGGATTCCAGGCTCTTCATGGAAAGAAGCAGACACAACTCCGTGTTCTGGAGTGATGCACTCAATATTGCCTGCAGTGAGTCGCTGAAACAGATGTCTAGACAGTGTTTCTCTAGCACAGCCCTGCAGTGCTACCAGTTCTAATAACAATGACTAACATTTATCAAGCATCATCATGCCTCCCATTGTGCTAAGACCTTTATAAATGTTCTCTCATGACCACCATGTGAGGTGGGTGCTACTATTATTCTCATTTTATTGTTGGGGAAACCAAGGTACACAGAGGTAAAGATGCCCAAGGCCAGGGTTATAACTCAGGACTACCTGACTCTTAAGCAGAGCTTCTCAGCAACAATGATCCTTGCAACATAGACTAAAATGCCAACCATCCTTATTTTCTGGGTGGCAAGATTATAAAGACCTGATTTTCTGTGTTACGCACAATTCTATTTCCTCCTTTTTCTACTTTGGTGTTTCTTAAATTTTCCACCATGGCCACATAACACTTGGATAAGTCAGAAAAAATAAATTAATCTTCTTCCTGACCATGTTTATTAAGTGACAACTAAATAATAAACTTTAGCCATATTTTACATTTTTCCCAGAAAAAAATCAGGACATCCTCCACAGTTAATGATCCTCAAATGGGCAATCTGCCAGAGGTCCCAATTTTAAAGAAACACCCAAAAATGGGGGGCAGGGGAGTGCAGTTCTTTCCCAAGGGTCTCAAGCCGTAAGTCCCCTCAAAAGGGACTGGGCAAAAGCCCTCCTGGTCTGGCTGGAAGCTCTGGAAGTCTCCCCTCACCTACCATTGGTTAAGTGAAAGAAGAGGAGGAGGACAAGAGAGAGAGGGAGGAGAGGTCCTGAGGCAATCGCCAGCCACCCTGCGAGGAAAAACAAAGGCCAGGACAGTGAACAGAACAGGCCTCTGGAGCCAGCAGGGGAGGAGGTGGAAAGTCAGCCAGTGTGTGATGGGCCTAGGAGCAATCTTTTGGAAGACTTCCTGTTGTTCAGAACAGGGTAGGAGAACCTGTCTCTTTATCTGATCCTGGACCATTTGCACTGGCCAGCTTCTCACAGCTGGACCCGGTGTTCCCGTGTTGCCCACACAATGTCTGGGGACCCGTAGTACAAAAACAGCCGTGCCAACCTGCCATTGGCACGACCCTGAGATGTCAAACACCATATCGACACCCAGGGCTCTTGGCTAATAAACTCTGAGTTGGTCCCACAACATCTATGAGAGGGCGCAGGTGAGGTCAGCTGCAGAGTTCCAACCTTCTCTCTGGGCACAAGCTATTATTATTAGCCCAACACTGCCATCCAGCCCACTTAACCCTGCCTGCTTTTGTTTCCTCTGAAAAATGAGGATAACAACTACGGGGATTGTTGTAAGGAACAGATGAAACAGAGCATGCATGTAAAGGGCTTGGTACAGAGACTGGTAGGTTTCACTCCTCAATGCTGGCTATTTATTATTTTTTAGTGAGATGAAGTGGAATTCAGGAACTGTCTAGGGCTTCAAAATTTAACCTCAGCAAAGGAAAGGATCCTCTGTTTAAAGTCGGGGGGTGGTACACCTGGGTGGCTCAGTTGGTTGAGCATCTGACTTCTGCTCAGGTCATGATGTCAGAGTCCCGGGATTGAGCCCTGCATCAGGCTCCTCATTCAGTGGGGAATCTGCTTCTCCCTCTCCCTCTGCCCCTCCCTTCACCCCCATCCCTGCTCCTGCTTTCTCTCTCTCCCTCAAATAAATAAATAAAATCTTAAAAAAAAAAAAAAGTCAGGTGGGTAACCTAACAAATGAACTCCTGGTTGATCTGTGACAATATATTTTACTTTAGGGAAAATAATTATCCTAATTCACCTGTTCAGAAAAACCTGAACTGTATGAAATTATGCTCAATTTCCAACCACAGAGCATTCTCGGCTTTCCAAATATACAGAATCATAGCATAAAGGTTGGAGGCAACCTATAAAAGCATGTAATTCCATCTCTTGCCCCAACAATGGAATCCCCCTACCATGTCTCCTTGAGATGGCCTCGCTTCTGCTTAAACATCCAGCAGTGCTCCAGGGTTCAAAGGTTCAGGCAATGGTTCAAATGGTTCAGGCAACAATTCCAGGTTCAGAGAGCCCAGTTAGAAAACATCCCTGTGTCCTTCCTTCTCCCCAAGCCCCTCCCACCAGAGAAACCACCCCCCAGAACTTTTGCTACCGATCTGTGATGCTCAGAAACCTCTCAAAATGCGAATGCTCTCTGATCTCCTAAGGGCTTTGCTTCTGTTTGAGAGCATCCCCATCCTCCCTAGCTCCTGACGTGGCCCGGCCTCAAAAGCGTTCCTTACCCAAGTGCGGCAGGAGCGGAGGCTCCAGAGTCGGAGAGCCAGGGAACTCTAGCTCTGCCACGTCATTGCTGTAGGACTTGCGGCCAGTTCTCTAACCTTCCCAAACCTCACTTTCCCCACCCATAAACGGGATAGTAAGAGTAGCTCCCTCAGCAGGCTGTCAGGAGGTTCGGTAAGAGCGTGCATAGAAACTACTCAGGAAAGCACCTGCAGGAAGTAAGCGTGCAGTGCCCGAAGGCTATTACTGCACCCCCACCACCTCCCAGAGCTGCTCTGACAGGCTGATGCACCTCTTAAAATGGGATTGGCCCAGAGGGGTTTGAGCAGGGCAGAGACAGGAGGATTACACTGCCCTGAGAGGGCGGCAGTTTGCTGCACCTCACGCTGCCTGCTGGCTCAGCTTCAGTCCTCTGCCCGCTGAAACCACTCCCTGAGCAATGTGTAACGAAAAGGGACATGGGAGTCTACTCAAAAGAAAGGTGGGAATAAAAACACACAAATTCAGACAGATCCTTGGAGAACAGAAACGAGAGCTACTCCAAATCTCTCTTCTCAGAGTCTGTGTTGCTCTTTGCCTTTTCTACACCCTCTCCGGTCATCTTGTCCCCTCTGCTGACTCCTGTGACTTCTATATGATTCCTAAATCTGGACCTCATGGCCAACAACTACCGGGATTCAGCTCCTGGGTACCGACAGCATCTCAATGTACCAGAAAGAACTCACCTGTCTGCCCAATCTGTTTCCCTTTCTCCCTACCCACGTCATCTACCACCTCAAAGCCTGCAGCACCTCCTGTCTTCCCGCTCCTTATCCCTGCCACAGGGCCTTTGCCCATGCTCTTCCCTATCCCTCCCCCTGTCCTAGTCAAAGCCAAGATTGGTTAGTCTGGGAATCTGTTTTGCATACCATTTTATTCCAATCACCAATGCCTAGCACATGGTAGATGCTGGTAAATACTTAGCAAATAATTAAGTCTGGGCATCAAATCTTACTGATTTCAAGTTTTAGACTATCTCTTGAATCCTACAATTCTTTTTAACTCTTCTGCCCCCACCCAAATGTCAGCCAGGATTATTTCTCAACTGGGCTACATGAAGACTCTCTCTGAATCCTTCTTTGACCCTCGATCTGTTCTACACATACAGCCAGCATGATCCCCCCCCCACAAGCATGATCTTTTAGACACATAAATCAGACCATGTCATCATCTGCTTAAAACATTCCAAAATCTCTTTGGGAGTCCTCATGATCTGGTCCTTGCCTACCTCCCCCTCCTCATCTATCTGTACTCTCTATCTGCCTTCTACACTCTGGCCGCGATGAACTTTCTCCAGATCCCCCAACGTGCCAAGTGCCTTTGGACAAGCTGTGACTGCTGCCTGACATTCTTCTTCACATGGTACCCTCATTACCCTAGGGCACTACCACTGTCCGAAAATTGATTATTCACTGGTTTGCTTCTTAACTTGTCTTCCCCAATGGACTGTCAGCCCATGAGGACATGACAGCAGAATTCTTCTTTCCTACCGAATCCCCAGTGCCTCATACTATGCCTGGGACATGAGAAGCAGATTTGGGTCCCATGTAATTGTGTCAACTTAGCTGTTACCTAAAAGAATGTAAAGTATTTTGGGGTTTTTCTAAAACTAACGAAAATTGAGTTTATACTGTTGGAGCAAGGATAAAGAATAGAGCTCCGTTAGGCCTTTTCAACAGATTTCTATGAGAAATCTGGGAGCCAGAAACAAAGTATCTAACTTCTGTCCCTGGCAAAAAGTACCCCTACCCCACTGATCAGCCCATGTGTGTCCAAAAAGGCTAGAAACAGACTCAGAACACCTGAGTCTGAATTCCAGCTTCATGTACTTAAGAAACTGACATAACTTCTCTGAACTTCAGCTCCATCATCCAATTAAAAAGAAAGGGGAGGAGGGAACTTTTCCTATCTCTCAGGGTCACTGTGAGGGGTAAAACCAATACTCCACACAAAGTGCTCAGCCCAATACATGGCCCTTACTAAATACTCATTTTTGTATTTTTGAATGAGTTCCCTTTTATCCTCCAAAGCCTTCACTCACTTCTGCTCATAACTCGTCCATTATTCAATTTGGTATATGCTTCTTACTTTGTTGACACTGTTGGAAACACATCCAAATAAACACTGGTCCCAGAAAGGTTTCAATCCTCTGTAAGCCTAGGAGGTGCTGATACTTGCATAGGTCCTCCAAGGTATTGTTGCTTTTTGGCCCCTAAACTCACCCAGACTGCCAGGCCTCAACTACACTCCCACTTCTAACATCAGACCAGGCCCCTGTGGGAGGAAGGGAGGAGGTGAGGTGGAAACCTCTTCAAAGAAGTAATTCAATATTTAGAACCTCTTCCACTCCGGTGTTAAGAAAGGCTAAATCACAGCCTCACTGAAAAAGGAGTATATTCATTTCAAGCATCGGGATAGGTTTTGAATTTTTTCTTCTTTTTGCTAAAAGCTTTGACTGTGGCAGAAAACTCACTTATTGTAATTTTTCCCATCTATTTCTCCTGCACGCACTGAACTAATTGCATTATATTCGTTTTTCTAAAAAAAAAAAAAACACTCAATTCTCGCCTACACACAATTCAGAATTTAAAAGTTAGCAACTCCTGAAATGAGATGAAATTAGAACACTTTCATTAACCAAGAAGTTACCTAAGGTATCACGTAACCTAGACAGGCAAGGGAGGAAATCAGAAGCTTTATTTATACCAGGTTATAAACCCCAAAGCCAGGGGCCCAAATATTCTGACCAGAAGATTTTCATTGACACACAAAACCAAGTCTCCTTTATTTAAGATAAAGCCACCTGACCCTTGGGGCTGTAATTCAGGGGAAAAAAGCCCCACTGACGCTGCCCTTAAATTAGGTCCTTTATGCACTGGTGTCAGGAACTTAGGACCCCCTGTTACACCTGCCCCCAATCCACCCAGTGCACCATTCATTCCCTGAGCTCCAAGTTCTCCAGCATTTGACCACCCAATTATCTTAGCTTTGACACTCTTATATACATCACTCAAGACATTCAAAATACTCCCCCAGGGGCGCCTGGGTGGCACAGCAGTTGGGCGTCTGCCTTCGGCTCAGGGTGTGATCCTGGCGTTCCGGGATCGAGCCCCATATCAGGCTCCTCCGCCATGAGCCTGCTTCTTCCTCTCCCACTCCCCCTGCTTGTGTTCCCTCTCTCGCTGGTGGTCTCTATCTCTGTCAAATAAATAAATAAAATCTTTAAAAAAAAAAATACTCCCCCAGAGGCCTGGATTGTAATCATTTGCCTTTCTTAAACAGTTGGCTAGCGGGGAATATCTCATCTATTTTTAACAGCTTCCACTTTGATGTCTTTAACACCAGATGTGACAGAGCCTGAGACCAATAAAGCACTGTTTGCAATAATCTAATTTCTATTATAAGAACATAACTCCATCTGAGTCCAAAAGCTACAAGGAGAACTAAGTAAGGGTTGTAGAGTAACAGCTATAAAGGGAGTTATATTTGAAGCTACTATTCTCAGACATGGAGAAGAACCCACGGTTTATTATTTTTTAATGACCCATCCCACTGCAGAACTTCTAGAATGCTTGGTATAATCTTGCCCATCTGAAAAAGATGAACATAAGACAAGTACCACTAGCTTCCAAGTTTTCAGTGTCCTTTGTAATTCAGGAGGTGCTTTAGCTGGGAAGCAATTTTTCTTTTCTCTTTTTTTCTTTTTTTTTTTTTTTTGTTTACCCCAGAAACAGCTTAAATGCATCCCCATGAGTATATTTTTAAACAAAATCCAGACTTAGGGATAATCAATTGCATCCTGCTACCTAAGCCTTCAACTTCTCCATCACTCACCTGTTCCCTATCACCACCGACCTTTTAAATTACCTAGCTATCCTATAAGCTAGTGGCTCTCAATGACACCCCAGGGACCCCTGGGGGCTCCCAACACCCTTTCAGAGGATCTTCAAAGTCCTATTTTCACAATAACACCAATGCACTGTCTACCTTTTCACTCCATCTCTCAACACGACAATGGAGTTTTCCAGAGGCTGCAGGACATGTGATGTCTCAAGAGACTGAAGGCAGAAAGAAACAGGGAATATGACATATGTGACTCCAGCTATCTTCCATTAAGCCAAATCGCCAGCAATTTGCAATGATGTAAAACAATGCCACTCTCTAAATTTTTTTTTTTTAAATATAGCTATTGTTCATTTTTTAAAATGTTACTGGGGCACATGAGTGGCTCAGTAGGTTCTTGGTTTCAGCTCAGGTTACAATCTCCGGGTCTTGAGTTCAAGCCCCACATTGGGCTCCAGGCTGGGTGTGGGGACTGCTTAAGATTCTCCCTCTCCCTCTGCCCATCCCCTCTCCTTTAAAAAAAAATGTTACTGCATTAATGTGTGATTGGCTTATTTTTTGTGTTGTCTCAGTGTTCATTTTCTTGGTGTTAAATTCTAATGAGATAAATACAGATTGGTATAACTTACATCAACTGAAGTTCTTTGGGGTCCTCAATAATTTCTAAGCATGTCAAGAGTTCCTGAGACCCAAAAGTTTGAAAAAATGCTACTATATATTTTTGGTTATAAGTTTTGGTTTGGCACTGGCTGTGTGCTTAAGACTCATACTGCATTAATAGGAAAAATTGGACAGAACACAATTAAAATACAAAATATACAACATGCAGGACTTCAAAAAGGACCTCCTGATTTGAAACTGCCTTTTTATTCACACTCATTGAATACCTACTATGTGCTATCCCTAGTCCAGGTGTACAGGATATAAGTAAAAAGAAGACAGTCAAGCTCCCAGTTCTCATGATGCCTATATTCTCGTGAGGGAGAGAGTTTGTTTACAGGCAAGACAAATCAGGTAGTGTTAAGTACTAGTCAGAGAATTAAAACTGGATGATATGACCATGTGACAACTCACTTTTGGCTGGTCAGAGAGTGCAAGTTGAGACATTTAAGCTAAGACCTAAAAGTCAAGACAGAGGCAGTCATGCAAAAAAATCAGGCGGAAGAGCATTTTAGGCAGAGCCAACAGCTAGTACAAAGGCCCTACGGCAGAAAAGAACTTGGCAAGTTCAAGAAACAGAAAGCCAGCCACAACGTCTGGAACATTAATGGGAAACGAAGAAAGTGTGGGGTAAGGTCAGAGAAGAGAGAAACCAGGGCCAGTGGGACTTCCCAAGCCAGCGTAAAAAGTCTGCCTTTTAGTCTAAGTGTGACAGGAAGTTTATAACCTTGACCAAGTTACTTACTCTTTCTGGAACTGTTTCCTCACCAGCAGAATGGGGATCATGAGAGCTTGCCTCATAAAGTTGTGTTGAGGATTAAATGTGTAAAAGAAAATAATGGGCTTACCTAGCACATAGGAAGTAAAACACTGGAAACACTTCAGTTTGCTGTGATTATTCTTATCGGCTAGTTTGCTGTATTTTCAACTCTCCTAAACTACTCTTACTAAACCTTCGAGGGTTTATGATCAGTTGAGGATTAACCCTATCAACCAGCAACCACATGATGAGTGGATATAGACAAGGGACACACTGTGAGATGCATTTATCTGAATGTATCAGTGCCAACTCCAGCACAATGTTCTCCCCACTATTCCCAGTAAGACCCAGGCCACCAAAATACAGCCAGGTGAAGAATGAATGACTGAATCCCACTTTCATAGCTCCCTCTGGGTCTACCCTTCAGTCAGTGAGTTTTGCCACTTGGCCTCAAAGCACAGTGCACTTGGAAAGTCATTCTTCTGCTAAAAAATGTAGCCAGTGGAAACCCATCAGTCTTCTCTGTTCTTTCTTGGCATATCCACATCACCTCCACCTCCTAAAAAACAGAGGGCTCTTGCCAAAGACTTAGTGCTGGTTTTATTGCTGCTTGCTTTAAAAATGATTGTTGAAAAAGAATAAAATCAAAAGGCTTCCTTTAAAGCTAGGCAGCAAGGAGAGGGCTCATGCACGAAGATTTAAAAGCGCCTGGAGATTCAGGACGCCATCAGCAGCTGGTCCCCCAAAAACATGGATGAGACCTGGGGGCCATAGCTGCCGCCAAAACAAAAAAAGCAACACTTTACTTTCAAGGCTAGCAGCCCCCAGAGAGCAAAGCCAGGCAAACCACAAGGCCTTTCAGAGGGAAAACAAGAGTGTGCACAGAAAAAGGAAGAGTTGCCGGCATTTGATCGATCTCCTGGCTGGAGGCCAAGGACGCTCCTTCTGGAGGAGCACAAGCCTCAAGATGCCCTCACCCAGGTACATATATGGTAATATGGCTGTAAACACAGGGAAGAGAAAATCGACCACATTTACAGTTGATTCTTCCAAGACAAGGAAAGAGGTTCTCTTTACAACCGTCTTCACTTCTATGACTAGGTACTCTCACAGTTAATTTTGGAACTTCCTATGAGCAAAGACACTTGACGATATCATCTTTATTGTGAAACGAGGATGAGCAACACAATATTTTTGAGTTGGCCACCCGGCTGGCGGCTTCCCCCTTCCCACCCCCATACACAATTACGTGCAGCCCCCTCCTGGCCTTCTTGTTCAATTAGTGGTTGATCAGACTGTCCTCAGAAACGCAGTGTGTCCCCATCAAGGGATAATTTATTCTACTGCAAAAAGCACTTCTCTCGGAGGACAGAAAATTGCATTCTGCTTTCGTTTTCAGACAGTCCCAAAGGAAGTCACCAACTCAGAAGTTTCAACTTTAAGCAGGGCCCTCTATGACCATCTCAGAAACAGCAGTTGTAAACCTGTAGTTCACAGCAATTCTCTAGTTTAAATGTTGCTCATTAGACACACAAGAGATACACACACACACACACACAAAGATAAACCTACTTGCCTTTTCACAAATATGCCCACTAAATAACCTATTCTCCAAACAGGTACACTATCTACATGATTATTTTAGAGAAAAGGTATCAATTCTGACATGTGCTCTCATGTTTCCTATTCTTCAAGGCCAACATAAGAGAAGCCAGTCAAAAGCTCAAAGCTGCCAGTCAGAAACTTTTATATTTGGTGGGTAGAGATCATCTAGCCAAAATTCCTCATTTTATAGGTGGAAAGAGCAAATAACAACAAAAAAACCTGAATGACTTCTTGTAGGCCACACAGCCACGAAGTGGCCAAAGCTAATAGACCACAGGGCTCCAAAAACCAACGCCAGTACTTGGGACATGAAGGGGAGGAGGAGTGGTATTTAGTCTATTAAAATGTTAAAGTCAGCCCCAGCCCAAAGAGACACCCCTCTGTTCACAACCTGAACCACAAAAAAAAAAAAAAAACCAGCAAATCAAATTAGGTTAAAATCCTCAGAGAGAGAGAGAGAAGTCTCACTCAGTCTGGGCAAATCACTCTAGGACAGGGTTTCTCAACCTCAGGGCTATTGACATCTGGAGGCAGATAATTCGTTGCTGCGGAGGACACATCCTGTGTATCGCAGCATGTTTAGCAACAACCCTGACCTCTACCTACTAGATGCCAGGAGCACCCGCTCTCCCTCGGCTGGGACCAAAAAGTCTCCAGACATTGCCAAAAGTCCCTGTGGGGCGAGATCCCCCCCGCCGCTTGAGAACCACTCCTCTAGAACAGAGGCTTTGTTTTGTTTTAATCTCTAAGGCTCTTTGCAAGCATTTATTATTCTACAACTTGGCAGCAATGACCCAAAGCAGGTATTTTTATACCTGTTCCTCAGAGGAGGAAACGGAAGCACAGATGTGACATGTTTTGCCCGCACCCAAGAGGCAGTCAACACTCAGTCACCCGGGGTCCCCATCCTGCGGTTCGGCAGGGCAATACCATTACAACCTGAGAGCAGCTTTGTTTCACTACCTGATTATTAACCTCTGCTCCCTTCTACTAACACTCAACAACTTCCCACACCTCATGCCCTCCAAAGAACTGATCCGAGCAACATCTCCCAAGCTATCAAAAGCAGCTGCTTGGGGCGCCTGGGTGGCACAGCAGTTAAGCGTCTGCCTTCAGCTCAGGGCGTGATCCCGGTGTTGTGGGATCGAGCCCCACATCAGGCTCTTCTGCTATGAGCCTGCTTCTTCCTCTCCCACTCCCCCTGCTTGTGTTCCCTCTCTCGCCGGCTGTCTCTATCTCTATCTCTGTTGAATAAATAAATAAAATCTTTAAAAAAAAAAAAAAAAGCAGCTGCTTGACACATGTCCACACTGCCCGCACTCCACAGCAAAAGGGGCTTTTCAAAACAAACTGCCAATGCAAGAAATATTTAATCAGGAGAGCTGTACAAAAAATTAGATTCTTCGGACGAGCAGCCTACATCCTTCAGAGGGAAACAACACATGGAGATAAGTAACTTCATTCGACAAATGGTTGGTGGACACTTGACTACTTGTCAGATCCATCTGTAGGTTAAAAATCAAAAAGGCCCATGAGGAAAATAGATAGGAAGTGCTGGGGAGTTTCAAATCACAAAGATTTTCAAATGATCAGGAAAGGCTTTCCAGAACAGGAAGCAAGCATTTGGGCTGGGAACAGAAGAATTTGGCAAGGTGGATACAGACGGAGTGGGGATGCGGACAGCGACGGCAGGGCAGACAGCCCATGGGCAAAGACACAGAAGCAGTCACGGTCACACGCGCAGACACACCAAGGCAAATCCACGAACATCCCTAAGTCTAGGTGTTGTATCAGCTTTTTCTATTCAGAAACATGCACACAGTAACGTTTTGAAACTGTTTCTGCAAAACAAAATCCCTTCCCGGACAAAGCTCCTCCTGAAATGCAAATAAACAACAAGGAGCTTGGAGGTTAGTGATGTTTTTTCTTATGTCCATCTTTTTCTGATGAGCAACATTCTATCAAGCAGTTCATGAGTTCTGCTAATCGGACAGGTCACAAAACATGATAAAGCCTAACTCGCTCAAAGTGTCTGATGACATCGTGTTCAAACACAGCCTTGTCCGTATCTGTGACTTCCCAACTTTAAGTAGGTTTACATATATCATTTGGTTTCTACCTCTATCACTCTATCATTTGGTTTCTACCTCTATCAGAAACTACCAGTAAAAGAATCCCCAGATGAAAGCATGGACGTTCCCATTCTTGTTAAAAAAGAGTCCTGCCAGGCCTACACGCTCACCTTCAGTGGGTGACTTCCCCTATCTTTCCACTTCACTGAAAATGTAAAGCCTGCTAGGGGCAAGTACAAAGGTCAGTGTTGACAGGTGAGAGCCAGCCAGGAAAAAATAACTGTAAAAATAAGACAAGTACTGAAAAAGCACCGGGGGTTCAGTATAGAGGTTCTCATACTTTCGAGTGTGCATGAATCCCATGGGGATTGTGCTAAAATGCTGGTTCTGATTCAGTGGGTCGGGGTGGGGCCTCAGAGTCTGTATTTCTAACAAGCTCACTGTGAAGCCCATGCTGCTAGTCTGATGACCACAATAGAGGAATAAAGACGTAGAACAACGTTTCTCAAACTCTGGACTGCAACCCACAGCAAGAAATACAGTAAACTTACAACCCAGTTCACTGTGTGTGAGAGAGAGACAGAGAATGGGGCTGGGAGAGTTTGTGGCAATGTACACAGTTTCTTGCAAGTATCCATACGATGCACTTTGATGTTTGCTATACCAAGCTACTTCATTAAGAAACTGCTGATGGAGGCCCACTAAACTGATTTCAGGACCTCATAATGGGTTGCCATACAGCATGAAAAACATGGATGCAGAATCAGAGTAACATTCCTGCTCATCTGGGGAGTACTACTGTATCTTAGCACCAGTATACTAAGGCTGTAACTGATACCGAAGTGAAAAGTTTTGAGTACTTTCAGAATCCTCTTTTAAAAGGCAAAGATGTGTTGACTACGTTTTGAAAATACTTTCACTAAAAGCATTCAGGTTTTAAGTTTTCTTCACTTTCGGGGTGCCTGGGTGGCTCAGTCATTAAGCATCTGCTTCGGCTCAGGTCATAATCCCAGGATCCTGGGATTGAGCCCCTGCTCAGCGGGGAGCCTGTTTGTTTCTCGCTCTCCCGCTCCCCGTGCTTGTGTTCCCTCTCTAGCTGTCACTCTCTGTCAAATAAATAAATACAATCTTTAAAAAAAAAATTTCTTCATTTTGATTTGTTTTCTGACCTGTATGAAGAGAATAAGAATACCTACCTGGCCCTGAGGAGAGGTTTCTAAACACCATTTCCCACTCAAAAGAACCATGGCTCCTTGGAGAAAAGGCTGATTCCCGGTTTGGGACAAGAAGTATAGAAGATGAGCCTGGAACATTTGCTCATATCAACATCAAGAAAGCTATCAAAGACTACTAGGGTTGTGTTTTTTGAACCAATTTGAATAGCCTTTCTCTTGCTGAGCAAAAATGGGCACGTTGATCATTAAAAAGGACAGCTACACAAAGAGAAATATAAAATAAGTTTAAATCTGCCAGTTCATAAAGATACTAACAAAAAAACAAACCAGTTGGTCATCTTAGTACAAGAGTTTGTCACAGTAGCTTGGCTGTTACTGTGAAATGGATAATTCCTTGTTGTGGAAGGGCTATGCAATGCATTGCAGCCTATTTATCAGCTTCCCCAGCCTGCCTCCACTGGATGCCCATAGCACCCTCTCCCTAGTTGTGACCACCAAAAACGTCCCCAGATAGTGCCCAGCGACACCACATTCAGAACCACTGCCATATATCATGGCAGGGAATCAACTTGTTATTTCTGAACACTGGTAAAATACAGAAAGAAATTTAAGTACATATCCTGTCTTTCTTACATGAACTACATACAGGGAACAAAAAACTTAGTGGAGGGAAATTTTTTTTTATAAAATAGCTCAGCTAATGAATGAAGAAAGAAAAACAGGAGTTCTGCAAGTCCAAATGAACTAATGGATTAGGGAAATGAGCATCAATGGCTGCTAATATCACAAGAAGACATACTCACACATATCACACATCCCCTGAAAAAAGTTCAAAAAAATACAAGTGCACCCCCTCCAAAAAACCCTGATTCTGATCAAACCTCTATATTTAACAACCAGACATGATATATACAGGGAACAGAGGAACATGTTCAACTATACCACACAGATGCAGTGAGCAAAATCTCAACTATGGGCAAATAGATCACCCAGTTTCTTCAGTAACAACCATAAAATGCATGGGGGAAAAAAGAGGTGTAGAGGAAAAATACAGATTAAAAGACACATCAACCGTTTGTAATGTATTGACCTTATCTGGATCCTAATTCAAACTGTTAGATATGCATATATATTATTATTGTATGAGTCTAGATGTATATATATCATATGTACGTGTGTGTACATATGTACTTATACATGTTGGAAGGAAGTGAGAACATAGACTCAATTAAAAAATTTGTCTTTCTTTCCTTGAGATGGATAAGAATATTATGATTTTTTTAATCCCAATACTAGAGATACATACTAAAGGACAGATGAACTGGTATGCCTGGTGTTTGTTTCCAACTCTCACCCAAGAGGAGAGGAGAGAGCGTATCAGAATACAGGTGAACACAGAAGAGTCATGGATCGATAACCATGCAGGGCGGGTGATGAGTAAAGAAGGGTTTATTAAACTAAGATCTCACTATTATACCTATTTCAAATTTTCTACAGTGAAGTTTTCCTTTTATGGGCAAACAAACAGAAAAGAATACCTGGCCCTACTTACCTCACAGAATTAGGTTACCCTGAAGAAGAAATAAATTCTGTACAGAAATAAATGATCACTAGGCTTTATCCCTGTAATAAGACAGCTAACTTTTGAAGAGTGCTTTACCTTCCATTCAGTTTTCTTTAAAAAAAACAGTAATACACTGAATGAGAAAACTTGGATTCTATAACAGTGATGAAACCTGAATAATTTTTTTTTACCCTAGTGATTCCATACATGTCACCACTCAAATGCAATCTCATCAAAGGTACAGACACCTTCAGAAAAAAGAAGACAGAGATGTCTATTAACAAGAACAGAGGCTCAGGATCGAGTGCAAAGAGCAAGGTACCAAACTTGAAGTACTGTATGAGTCCTTTTTTATGAAATTTAAACAGACACATAATTTTTACATATGTATACACGGGAGGGGTCTGAAACCCTCACCTTGGATGGTGGGACTGGGGGTGACTGGTTTGGTTTTGTTGCTTATCTTTATTTCCTATTGTTTTACTTTAATTGAATATGCTTATCTTATGCAATTAACAACATGTCCATCATAAATGTGTACACACAAAGGGGTCCACTTCACTTATAGGAGAGAATCACTTATGTGGAACTTCGTATCCTCCAAGGATGATGCTAGACAGCAGAGCGTGAGTTCTCCTTGTGTAAATCTGTAGAATGAGACCTGACAGACGCGGGTGGTAGCAAAGTACACAAAGTTTGTGTTGAAGAAAAACCACCTGGAATATCATTACGTTCTTAAAATTCATTATCCAAACCAAATGCAGGTTCACCTGTTCATCAAAGAATAGTCCCTTCCTACTAAAGAGGACTACAATCCCAGGTAAACCATGTGATTCACAGACAGTCCAGAAATCTGGGTTGGGCCCCTAATCAAGTTCCAATCTGGTAGGTGATCTTGCCAGCCTCACCAGTCTCTTCAGAAAGGACAATGTAGCTCAAGGCTAAGAGTTCTGAAAAAGTTAAGAAATCCTCAGGGAAATACATTATGGCTGACCTGCAAAAACCGGGCTCCTGCGCGATCTGACCCTGACTGCCTCTCCCACCTGAACGCCTAGCACTCTCCCTCAGCTGCAACCAACCTGGCCTCCTGGCCTTTCCCTAACCTGTTGAACCTGCTCTGGTCTCAGCGCCTTGACGCTTTCTGCTTTAGCCCTTTGGAATGTTCTTCTCTGCCAGATACTTATAAGGCTAACCTCTCACTTCCCTCAGCTCTCTGCTCAGATGCACCCTATTAGATAGCCCTTCCCTGATTCCAGATCCCCTCCTGAATACTCCTTTATTCTCTTTACGCTGTTTTGTCGTTGTCATTTCTTTAATGTGGTAAAATACATGAACACAAGATAAAATTTGCCATTTTAATCATTTTTAAGTGTAAAATTCATTGGCACTAAGTTCATTCACATAGTTGAGCCACCAACACTACCATCCCTTTTCCAGAATTCTTTCATCTTCCCCAGATGAAACTCTGTACCCGTTAAACAAACTCCGCATTGCCCCAGCCCCTGGCAAGCACCATTCTACTTTTCCTCTTTATGTACGGCTTATTTCGCTTAGCATAATGTTTTCAGCCTTCACCCATCTTGTAACGTGTATAACAATTTCATTCCTTTTTAAGGCTGACTAATATTCCATTATATGAATGTACCACTTTTTGGTTATCCATTCATCTGTCAGTGGACACATGGGTTGTTTCCACCTTTTGGCTACTGTAAATAATGCTACTATGAACACGAATGTACAAATATCAGTTGAGTCCCTGCTTTCAATTCTTTTGGTTATATACCCAGAAGTGGAATTACTGGATCATTTGGTAATTCTGTTTCGTTTTTTGAGGAACCGCCATACTGTCTTCTGCAGTGACCGCACCATTTTACATTTCTACAGGACATGAGAGTTCCACTTTCTCCAGATCCTCACCAACATTTGTTATTTCCTGTTCCCCTTTACTTGGCTTTCTTTTTCTCTGTAGCACTAGCTACCTTTTATACAATAGTATATCCTCATTTATAATGCCGGCTTCCCCCTACTAGGATTGAAGCCTCTTGGGAACAGGACTTTCATAGTTGTATGCCCAGCACTCAGAACATATCCCAGCACATAGTAGGTGCTCAAGAAATTGTTGAATGAAGGAATAAACACTTGGATAGTAACAACGTTAGCAGGTATTAGACAATCATAAAGAGATTTATCACACCAAATGCCTTAAACTGTGTCCAGCTGAGGGAAGACCCTAGCCATGGTTCAATAGGAGGAACAGCTCCACAGGTGATGCTTTTAGTCACATTTTCAGCTCATGCTCATTAGCAATAAACTCAAACCAGAGACACTACAAAAATTGGTCAGAATCATAAAAATTATGTCATTCATGTTACTGACTTCAAGCCTTAACTGATTTCATCCAAAGAGCAGTGCAAAAGCTTAAAACAGCAAAAGTAAATTAAAAAATTGCATGCATTTCCAGTTAATAAAGAGCCTGCAAATGCAATGTGTTTTATTTTAAAAGATCAAACCAACAGTAACCAAGATGGGACACTGGCCTTGTGTAGACTCCTTAATTAGATGTATCCAAGGACAGCTTGACCTAGAAACCTAACCTCAGCCCTATTTTTATTTTTGTTGTTGTTGTTTTTGTTTTCTGTTGTTCATATTTGGTGTTTGTTGTTTCATTTTGGTTTAACAGCTGCTTTCCAAGAAATCAGAATTTCCACGAGATCATTATAAATGAGCTAAAAAGCTATGCAACTTTTTTTGTCTAGACATCACCTAGTTGTATACCATTGGATCAGAAGTTTCATTTCTATCTCTGATACCCTGGTCTTCCCTACTTGAAAATATTTTGAGGGCAAAGGCAAGAGATTTATCTTGTTGGGTTCATCTTTCCTTTCTTCTAAGCAACCATTCCATCTCTCATTCCTAAAGAAAAGATGGCAGATTCCCTCCAAAAGGCAACCACTTTGTTTAAAAATGGATAATACTATTGTCAACCCCCAACAATTTCATGGGTCTCAAAGTGGAGGCCAGGAGTAACTCATTTAGAGCATGAAGAACTTTCCCTGCCTGGTAAGAAGGAAATCTTGATAGTATATTCTGTTCTGATTTGAATTAAAGAACAGACTGTACTTACAACACACATACACATGCATGCATGCACACACAAGGAAAAAAAGAAATGAAAAAGTGTCCTGCACAACCGGCCACAAACCAAACTGAAGAGTATATGAAAAGATACTGATACTTCACAGTTTAGACTCACTGCAATTTAACCTATCAAATTATTCAGACTGAGAAATATCTGATTCTTTTAACCTGCTCAGTTGCCTTGATGTAGATGAGCAAGATGGATTTCAGTTATGAGATGAACCTAATGCTGAACTTAGACAATGTTCCTCGTGGTGTGGTTTGGTTTCGTTTATTCTCCTCATTCAGGCTTTCAGCATACAGCTTTCTAAAACAAAGTCAGTATAACCTCTAATACCTCCTCAAATAGCTACACTCTTGCCCCACACCTACAGCTACATCGTTTCCTTCTTAAATCAAGGTAAATATTATTCATTCATCACTGGTGGGACATGCGCAAGAGTTATTTCATTAACATAAGTTAAGTTTACCATTTTTCCTAGCTTCTCCCTTCACCTCTTCCCCCCAGCTTAAATGCATTTGTGGAACACAATACCGTCCCACAACCTGGAGTTATACCTTGTTTCCACTGTGCACAGCTACTGGGCAAGCGTTCTTACTCTCTACACCTCAGCTTCTTCACCTGTACCTGACTCACTGAGTTTCTGTGATATATGGCTCTGGACCTGTACTTAATGTGTCACTATTATTTTTAGCAACAAGTTGGAGACAAGTCTATGGATCAGTTTCTCTTGTTCCGTAGTTACTCAAAAGAGGGGGAACTTAACCTTTTCCTTGGCCTTTTGAGTGCCCAAATGGCCATGAAAGTCAATAGGACTCCAAGAACGAACTACACCCCACACATCAAAATGCTTCCCACCCCACCAGCACTCCTAAGGATCTTATCAACAGGAAACAAAACCACTATACTACTATAATGAAGTGTCTGCCTTTTATTTTCTAATTTAAAAAGCCCAAAGATTGTAGCCCAGGGAACAGCTAAATATTTAGAAAGTTAAAGAAAGTTAAAGAAATTACTAAGACCTGGTCCTCCCTCCACCTGTGACCCTGCTGCCTACACTGTTCCTGGCCATTTCGGAAGAAAAAAATTGTGATGGCCAAATCCGCAGCAGTGGGAATGTAGATGCAGCTGTTAAAACCTCCCTTTCTTAAAGCGCAGTCTGACCATTTGGGGGGGAGGGGGAGACGGGTGGAAAGGAGCTGCTTATCTTTACAGATAAATGCTGCCCTCAACTCATATCCCTCAAAAAGCACCTAAACAAGAGGGACTCATAAGATTCCTTGACATTCAGGCGGCTTCAAGTCAAGGACTGGATGCTACTCTCTCATGCTTCAAGAACTAACTTCCCTTTTTAAAGTACTAATTCTTTCAAATTGCCAGCAACCACTTTCATTTCTTGCAATCCAACCTACTCTGATTGAACACATGTTACAGCAAGAAAAAAGTGACTATTTTTGAAAGACAGAGGCAGTTAATTTTTGCTTACATATCTTGGCAGATGAAATGTACTGCATCCTTCAGAATTTAAATCATCAGCACACTGCCAGGCACCAATGGGCATTCCTTTTATTGCTCCATTTAATGGCTTTTTCCCCTCCTCTCATAAACCTTCAGGCTGCTTTAAGGCTGAGCTTTGGCCAAAAGTGCTAGGCAGGACTGCCCCCTGGATCTCAAATGCTCCCTAAAGCTCGCACAGAAGGCAGTGACAAATTTTGGACGCTAAGCCATGGAGTTTGCTTTTCTGTTCTACTCCTAATCTCCATGGCTCTTTAGAGGGGACATAAAATACACTTAAAACAAAAACTCATTATTGACTACAGCTCTCAGGCTTCACACTCACCTGACCGAGGTCAGGCACTCTGTTGCCAAAACCCGCCAGCTGGGCGAATCCTGCTCCTCTGTAGTCAGCTCCTAAGTATTTAGAAAGAAAAGAAAACTGAGTATAAGACCACGAATACGGGCCCCTAACAGAAAAGCTTCAAATTGCAAACTTCCACCTTCTTTACCTCCTTCCTGGAGAGACCCCCTCCCCTCCCCAACCAAGACAGGAAGGCTGGAGGATCAGTTACACAAAGATTACAGGTAACTTTGCTTACTTATTTCCAGTATGTAACTGACAAGTGAGACCAGGCACGCAAAAACTTGGAACGTGCCGGGGGAGCTGGAACTAAGGGAAGTGTTTGGAAGATCCCAAAGCACTTGTTTCCCGGAGCCTAGGCCAAGTATCCGAAGCCCGCATCCTCATTGGGCGTGAGGTTCGTCCACACTTCATCCCTCACCGCTCCCCGGGTTTTCTTCCGTTTTTTAAAACCCTCCCCACTGCCCCCCCCACATGCATTTTTCTCTCAACCAGGCAGCTCGAGGGAGGGCTACTTTTAAAAGATTGTTTCCTTGAGCGGACTTACATATGACACCTCCACATCCCCCCCCCAAAAAAAAAACCATTTCCTGCAGCTGCTGCAACAGTTTCCAACTTGGGGGAATGTCATTCCAGTCCAGAATGGGTAGCCCTCAAGGCCAGTCACTGGAATCGATAATTTTTTTTAGCCTCAAATGAACACCCCAAAATGCCCTCAGTAAAAGAACCCCCAAACGTATGCAAGTGCATGCAAATCCACCAAGAACTCCCAGAGAGCGGGGCAAAAACTTCGGCGCCCGGGGAGGACAGTACCAACTCCCCGCGCCCTCTGCCCGGCCCCAGCCGCTACCTTGGTGCCCGGGAGCCACGCCGGTTTGGGGGAGCAGGGCGAGGAGAGGGGTTAGCAGCCGCTGGGTAATCCCATGTCCGCGAAGAGGGAGCTCATTCCGTTAGGATGGAAACGGAACACCCACACCTCCTCTCTGCGTGCGCTTTCTCTCTCTCCACCCTCTGCCTCCTCCTCCTCCACCACCACCTCCTCCTCTCCTCCCACCCCAGCGAGCTTGAGGAAACGCTTCAGCAGCAGATCCACATGGTTACTGCACTTTGAAGCGGCTCCTGGCGGCTTATATAGGCCGGGAAGCTCCCTGGGCAATGTAGTCCAAGTCCGAGGTCGCGACGGCGCCTGGGGCTACGGGGAAGGACTACGAGTCCCAGAATCCCCTGGGCTCCGGGCTGGGCTCTAAATAGAAGCGCGCGGGGACGGGGAGGGGCGTTCTGCGGGGTGTCCGGGCTTCGAATCCGGCTTCTCGCAGAGAGGTGGCAGGGCTTGGAGCCGGCGACCCAAAGTCACCCCTGGGGGGCGCCCCCAACCCTTGGGGACGCTCCTCCTCCATCTGCCCCCCTTCCCTTGAATCCAGGTATCTCTGGGAGAGGGGGGCGGGGAGCAGCTCGGATTTCTGCTTTGGGAAGTTTTTACAAGCTGTTACCCACGCTCCCCCCGCTGCGTCTTGAGTCCCTGAGCCAAGAATTTCAGAAATCCAGGGCACAAAAACGCCAGTGTTTGCGGTCAAGGATTAAGAGCGCGAGGTTGTCTTTATTTAATCTGCTCCACCCTGCTCGGGTTTGCACAGAAAACTAACTCGGAGCGGCGGTCCACGCAGGCGGGGACACAGGCAAGTCGCTTGAGAGACCCCGAGCTGCGCGTGTCCTTCCTCGCCCCGCAGGAGGTAGAGAAACGCAAGCCTCTCCGGTGCACAAATAAAGGAGCCGTGTTGTGACGTGCCGGCGCTGAGATTGGGAGGCACGAAATAAATACAAACCGCGACCTCGGTCCTGACCCCGCTTCAAACAGCCCCTCTGCTCCCCGGAGCTGTAAATGCTTAAGTAAATAAACCGCAAGCCAGAAAAATTAGGGCTTCGGAGAGAGCCGCTCACACAATGATGCACGTCCAGGCGGGGCGCCCTCCAGCAGCCGGGACAGCAGCGTCAGGGACGAGAGGGGGTGCTGCCCGCTGTCGAAAAGTGCCTGGTCTCTTTGGCTACAAGCTGTTTGGTCTTTGGAAGAGCGGCAAGGGCTAAGCTAGGAAGCAAAGTCGGTAGGCTGCCCTCCCTTCCTCAGATGATAAGACATTCATTCCGTAAACGTTTCCTGAGTGTCTACTGGGTGCCAGGCACTGTGCCAGGCGTTTGGGTATAGTGGTGAGCCAATGGTGAGCCAAAACACATCACAGCATCCCAGGCAGGCACTGCCTGCTGCGCCACATAGTAGCTATAACAATAATAGTAACGGTAATAATTTGAGAAACTGATTTTATTGAACCCAGACCGCGTGCACTTTTCATGCATCATACTATTGAGTTTTAACAACCCTGGGCATATTTATTATCTCCATTTGGTAGATGAAGGCTTAAGGGCTCAGACAAATCAGGTAATTTCCCAAGATGACACCGTGAATTAAGTAGTGCAGCCTGGATTCCAATTCCAGCCTCTAAGTGTACTAAGTCCTTGTCTTTGGGGAAATCCATCACCACTGCCTTAAATGGCCTCCTTCCCCATTTTAGGAGCAGCCTCTGAGCCTTTGGGCAAGTCATGTTCGCCTCTTTGCTCCAGTTTTGCCATCTTGGAGAAAGGCATTAGAATTTGCCTACTTTGTATCAGGATTGCTTGATAGGGTCAACCATCTTATGAAACTTCAAGAACAAATTAAGGGAGTATCACAGATAATTATTATGGATATAATAATGCCAAAATTAATAATAATTATTAGTACATGACATGTGCCAGGCATTATTCTAAGCCCTTTATTTACATTTTTTCATTAAATCCTATTAACATTTTTTTATTTATGGGGAAACTGAGGCACAGAGAATTTAAGTACCATCCCCAAATTCACAGAGGTGATGGGCTGACTCCTGAAACCTGGACATTAACTACTATCTTCCGCAGTTTCCCCAATGAAAACATATGCATTGTATTTATTCGCTCATATAAACATTTAATACCAGTCCAGGAATGGGCAGTGCTCTGAAGTAGACTAAGTGTGTTCATTATATTCACTCTTGCCCCTCCTCTCTATCAGCAGTAGCCCCTTGTTGCTGGGCACTAAAGCTTCATGCTTAATGCTTCAAGCTAGCACTCCCCATCATCAAGAAATACCCCCATCTGTGACAACAAAAAGGTCTACACTGGGACGTCTGCCTTTGGCTCAGGTCATGTTCCCGGGGTCCTGGGATCCTGTTGGTCCCGCACTGGGCTCCTTGCTCAGCGGGAGCCTGCTTCTCCCTCTGCCTGCTCTTCCTGCCACTGCCCCCTGCTTATGCTCTCTCCCTCTCTCAAATAAATAAATAAATAAATAAATCTTTTTAAAATTTTTTTTCATTTAAAAAAAATGTCCACACCTTTCCCATCTGTCTATCCCTTTTCTTCTTTTCCCCCATGAAAACAATTTGTTCTGTTTCTAAAGGGTTTTTGGCTATACTTTCTCAAACAAATTCAACAAATCAGTCATTACTATTATAACTAGTAAATACTAAAGAGTAATTATGTCACGTGCAGAAACAATGGAATTTTAATGTAGGTTTTCTGGAGAAAACTTGGTCTTGTTTAAAGAGCTAGAATTCAATGATTTTTCATGCTCACCATACAACGGACACTTGACCCTCAACTGCTTTATCCAGTCTTCCCTCCCAGACCACAAGTTTCACTGAAGGCAGGGGTCATATTTTATTCATGCTTTAATTGCTTCCTCCCCTACCCAGCAGGCCTTAGCTCTCCGCACATTTTAGTAGATATGTACCTCCCTGAAAGGTTTGTAAACAAAAGCATTGTAATAGAATGGATGTCAGGCATACTAGAAACTATTCGACAGTTTGCAACTGTCATTAGGTTCAGGAAGCTACTGGGTCACTAGAAAGTAGTTTTGCTAAATTTGCTATGATGCTAAGAGGCTCTCTACAATGCTGTGTGATTGATGATTGATCATGAAGTCTATCATAATAAAGGCCACTGCTCGATTCATTCTCTATTATGAACAGAAAGAAGGGCGCTTCTTTGGCTTAACTGTATTTTTTTCCTGGAAATTTTTTCCAGAACTGTGCTGCCAAATACAATAGTCACTAGCCATTTAGGCATTTAAGATGTGGCTAGTTCTAACAGAAATGTGAAGTAAGTATAAAATACATGCCAAAATTCAAGAACTTAGTACTAAAAAAATTAAAATATCTCAATTTTTATATTGATCATATAACATAAATGTTAACATTTTGGTTGTAATGTGTTAAATAAAATATATAATTAAAGTTAATTTTGCCTGCCTGCTTTTTACTTTTTTAATGTACTATTATGATATCAAAAATTCTATATTATATGCTATTGGACAGTGCTGGTCCAGAAAACCTAGAATCTAATTCTCAAGATCCAATTCAAGATGACGACCAGCCCTAAAAATTGCCATTTATGACTTTGCCCTTGAAATGCACATGCAGGGAAGTAGAAGGGCTTTGCAGAGTCAGGACAGTATCATAGACTGAGCAGAAGTCTGAAGAACGTCCAAAACTAGCACACCAGCCTACCCCCAGGGAAACCCTACAAATAGAAATAGGTTTTCATCAGCCCTGTACAGCTAAAAACTGCAACTGAATGAATCTGCCTGGAAGCCCACCTTCAAATGCCACCCTGATCAACACAGCAACATACACTGGAGAAAGCAAGGATCAGAAAAAGCGAGTTTGACATTCAGCTGCTTCCTTAACATCCATGTAACCGTGGCCTGTCACCTAACCTTGCAGAGAACCAGTTTTTGGTAGACTGAAGGCTGTAGTCTTTGCCCTGCCAACCTCACTAGATCAAAGGTGTCGTTGGACATGAAAAGGCTTTGCAAGCTCCCCCAAGCTATACCAAAGTGAGAGAATATTATCAACAAGCTTGGAGAAAACGTTGATGTGTCACAATCTAGTACTCAGGTTCACACCAAACTTCAGATTATTGGGGCAGGGCTAGGCCCAATTTTCTCCCAGGTAAAAGATTTTAATTGCCTATAAGTGCCCCCATGAGCCTCAGATACTTAATGGCTTCTCCAAAGCACTCTTAAATGGCAAGACAGAATGATTGACACTGAAGTCAGAAAAGTCAATCTAGAAATCAGAGAGGGAGACAAGCTATAAGAGACTGTTAATCATAGGAAACAAACTGAGGGTTGTTGGAGGGGAGAGTGGTGAGGGGATGGGGTGATGGACATTAAGGAGGGCATGTGATGTAATGAGCACTGGGTGTTATATAAGTCTGATGAATCACTGACCTCTACCTCTGAAACCAATAATACATTATGTTAATTAATTGCATTTAAATTAAAAAATTAAAAAAATAAGTTATACTGTAAAAAAAAGAAAAAGAAAAGTCAATCTATTTTTTAAAAGATTTTGTTTATTTATATGAGAGAGAAAGAGTGAGAGCATGAGCAGGGGGAGGGAGAGAGGGAGAGGGAGAAACAGACTCCCCATGGAGCATGGGGCCAACTCGGGGCTCCATCTACTGGCACTGATGCATTACCTCCATGTGCCATCGAACATGAGAACTATCGGTGAAGAGAAAAAGCTGCTACTATAGGGTCAGTCCTCCAATTAGTCTATCTTGGTCATTGTTAACTTTTTGTGGTGAACATAGAGTCACGGGTTCTTTGAGAATTGTATAAAACTCACGGACGTTTGCCCCAGCACAACACAAATTCTCACAATTTTAGCTCCGCTTCTTAGAATTTCTTGTACCAAACCCCACAAACTCATTCACAGACAGCCCCGGAAGACTAGACTATTATTCAGCTCCTATCTTTGTGTGATATTCTCTCTCCAACCAGATAAACTTGTTGAAGGTACAGATCAAGTCCTATATTTGTGTACCCTTTGTGGCATCGAGTTCAGCTCTGGATACAGAATAGGTGCACAGCATTTACTTGCTTAATTCACTATTGGAACCACAAGAGTAGCCAGAAGAAATCACCCACAGACACAGAGCAGACCTAGATGAGATGGAAAAGCGCAGCTGGTGTTTGGCCATGAGCAGGAGAGAGACCAATTTGGCGTGGAACTAGGAAAATGAGACGTTTTTCCCGAGCCCAGGTTCTGGACATCCTGTGAGGCTAAAAGAGGGCATGAAAGGAGACAGGTCCTGTATCTATTGTCCTATGTCTGGAGTTTAGAAGAGACTGCCAGTCAGTAAACTTGCACATGGTGGGGGGAAATTGTTGATGATTTAAGTCCTGGGAGGCAGCATGATAGCGACAGAAGAATGCAAAGTTACACTTACTACTACTTTATACCATATGGAAGTGACAGCTCTACCATCTCTGAGAATTGCTGCCAACACGATTTTATTTGCCGTGTAAGCAAATAAAAAGGACTATTACTGTCCTATACATTATCTCCCTGTGACATATGCACAACCAGGAATTTATTATCAACTCAGACATTTTCCCACATCTCCTGCCTTCCATCTGTGAGACTACCATCCTAAATTGCTCTGGTAGCCAAGCTAGATCTGGGGACTTGAAGAAATCTGGAGAAAGGCCTTATTATCTTACCCTCGTGTTTGAACTGAAAGGAAATCTGTTTATCAAAAGAAAAACAGAAAGTTCTTCTCCACAGAGGAATTCAGCTAATACATGTAGAAAGAAAATATAAAATTAGAAAAATCACCATTTTGCAACTTCCAGTGTAATAATTTACTTGGATATCATAGATGCCAAACCTCCCGAGCAAAAGGTAATGGGGAAAGATATTTATACAGTCCTAAAAAATTACCCCACGTCCTACCCACTAATTATGAGGTGGAAAATGGAACTTTACGATGCAGAAATATGGCAATCACCCACATTAACCCAGTGATTGAATTTACCATCGACAACACTGGGACAACCAGGCATTATTTGGATCCTGGTATGATTGGATAAGAACTATACATCACATAGCAATGTTTTTGCCAACAATGCCTGAGGATACAATCAGGTCCAGAAGACCATAGGCCTGAACTCTTCAAATAAATCAATGTATGGAAAAAAAAAAAAAAAGGCAGGAGACTATCAAGATTTAAAAGACAAAAATAAACATTACAACTAAATGAAACATGTGACCCATGATTGGATCCTGGATTGAAAAAAATAAAAAACAGGGACACCTGGGTGGTGCAGTCAGTTAAGTGTCCAGCTCTTGGTTTCTGGCTCAGGTCATGATCCTGGGGTTGTGAGATAGTGTCCTGACGGGTTCAGTACTCAACATGGAAGTCTGCTTGGAATTCTCTCTCCCTCTCCCTGCCCTTCCCACTTGTTCTCTCTCTCTCTCTCAAATAAATAAATAAATCATAAAAAAAGGAAAAGAAAATAAATCTATAGAAGACATTTCTCAGCAAAAAAATATTAGATTATATATTTAAAAAATTGTGGAATTCTTAATTTTTGCAGTGTGATAATGGTATTGTGGTTATATAGGAGAATGTCCTTTTCCTTAGGAGATGTACCCTAAAGTATTTAGACGTGGAATCTCATGGTGTCTGAAACTCATTCTCAAAAAATAGGTATCTATTTAATCTGAAAACAATTTGTGTCTATGTATTTATACTTGTCTACATTACTCAAAAAACTAAAATCTTGCCACATTTATAGATATTTCTATTACCATTTTTGTGACCATTTAATAGTTACACTGGAAAATTATTTGTATCTTTAAAGGTAGTAGTTAATGGAAATAAATTATTTTAAAATCTACATTTAATTTTTTAGGTTAAAGGCAAAACAAGCTAGTAGTTGTGAGTAATAACTCCAATTTATGAGTAATTCTATTTGCTTCTCTCTCTCTCTCTCTCTCTCTCTTCCCCCCCCCCCCTTAAGGTCTTTCTGGTCAACCAGAAAAGCAAAGGGAATTAAGTATGAGAAAAAGGAAGTGGAAAACGTGAATTTTTACAAGCTTCAATTTTGCCTGTAAAATTATTTGATGATCAATAGACCCAGTCACTAAATCAGGCATACTGCATCCAGTTTCTCATCAGGTGGAACTCATAGCTTTTTCACTTCTTGTGCTGTATCAATGTATCCAGACTCAAGCAAGTTAACTGTTCCCTGTTGTTGCCCCTTAACTTTGTTCCCAGATTTGAAGTCGTATTTCCCTTTAATTGTAGTTTTAGGGTATGGGTAACGTGTCTCATGAGTTCAACCCAGATGGTGTATATGAGGTCAGTTAGGCAGGGTCAGCCCAGGGAGGTGGGACTGGATGGGTTGGGGGTGGAGTGGAGGGATCCATACAGGAACATGTTATTGGTTGCTGGAGTGCCTAGCTGTATTAAGTATTAAGCTGGTATTGGTTGGGTATCTGTGGGGTCCACTAGATGCTCTGCTAAGCATGGGAAGGTGGAAAAGACAGAGTAGAATAGAGCATGCTTTTGCTGTCTGCCTTTTCCTTAATCATGACCTTTCTTCCAAAGGAATTTCAAACGTGTTGTTTAGAGGGTCACAAACAGGAAAATTGTCTGCTTTTTTTTTTTTTAATATTCATTATTCTTTTTTTTTTTTTTTAAGATTTTATTTCTTTATTCGACAGAGATAGAGACAGCCAGCGAGAGAGGGAACACAAGCAGGGGGAGAGGGAGAGGAAGAAGCAGGCTCATAGCAGAGGAGCCTGATGTGGGGCTCGAACCCATAACGCCGGGATCACGCCCTGAGCCGAAGGCAGACGCTTAACCGCTGTGCCACCCAGGCGCCCCGGAAAATTGTCTGCTTTTTAATCGTAAGTTTTTGTCCTCAGCTGGTTGTTAATTCCATTTCCTGTGTCATTTCTTCTTTCCAGTAATATTTTGCAGACCTAGCAGCTGTGACTAGGAAATCACCTAGATGCTGTCCAGGGCCTCTGGCCTTCCTTAATTACTTCCCCACCACCCAGGCACCTGTCCACTCACGCTGCAATATTTCTGCATTAGAGGTACACATGGTCAATATGATCCTCAGTCACTGAAACTCCTATAAATTGAACACGGTATAGCAAGTGGAGGGAAATCACGTCTCCTGAGTAGTTCCTCTATTCACCTTTCTCTCAAACAAGTCACTTTATTTACATTTATTAACTGTGCTACCTCTTAGGAGGAGAGGGTGGAGGAAGCAGAAAGTGCATCACTCAGCATCTGAAATACCCAGAGAAATCAGCTATCCTTTGAAGCAAATCAGCCATTCTATAAGATTAGTATCCATCAGAACAAAAATCAAACATAAAGCATTCTTATCAAAAATAAATAAAGATATTTAAAAGAGAAAGATTATTATTTCCAAAAGAATCCCACTCGTTGGGAAAACAAGTCCTTTATTTCTAAGTTTCTGAATATACTCTTGTACCTGGATGAAAAAAAACAAAACAAAACACTGTAATAAAGCTCAATGAAAAACAGTCAAAAAAACTAAGAGGCAGCCCACGGAATGGGAGAATATATTTGCAAAGGACACTACAGATAAGGAACTGGTATCCAAGATCTACAAAGAACTTCTCAAACTCAATACACGAGAAACAAATAAACAAATCAAAAAATGGGCAGAAGATATGAACAGACACTTTTCCAATGAAGACATACAAATGGCTAACAGACACATGAAAAAATGTTCAAAATCATTAGCCATCAGGGAAATTCAAATCAAAACCACACTGAGATACCACCTTACGCCAGTTAGAATGGCAAAGATAGACAAGGCAAGAAACAACAATTGTTGGAGAGGATGTGGAGAAAGGGGATCCCTCCTACATTGTTGGTGGGAATGCAAGTTGGTACAGCCACTCTGGAAAACAGTGTGGAGGTCCCTTAAAAAGTTAAAAATTGAACTACCCTATGACCCAGCCATTGCACTACTGGGTGTTTACCCCAAAGATACAGACGTAGTAAAGAGAAGGGCCATATGCACCCCAATGTTCATAGCTGCATTGTCCACAATAGCCAAATCATGGAAGGAGCCGAGATGCCCTTCAACAGATGACTGGATTAAGAAGCTGTGGTCCATATATACAATGGAATATTACTCAGCTATCAGAAAGAACGAATTCTCAACATTTGCTGCAACATGGACGGCACTGGAGGAGATAATGCTAAGTGAAATAAGTCAAGCAGAGAAAGACAATTATCATATGATTTCTCTCATCTATGGAACATAAGAACTAGGATGATCGGTAGGGGAAGAAAGGGATAAAGAAAGGGGGGTTAATCAGAAGGGGGAATGAAGCATGAGAGACTATGGACTATGAGATACAAACTGAGGGCTTCAGAGGAGAGGGGGGTGGGGGAATGGGATAGACTGGTGATGGGTGATAAGGAGGGCACGTATTGCATGGTACACTGGGTGTTATACGCAACTAATGGAGCATCGAACTTTACATCGGAATCCGGNGGAGCATCGAACTTTACATCGGAATCCAGGGATGTACTGTATGGTGACTAACATAATATAATAAAAAATCATTTAAAAAAAAAAAGCTCAATGAAAATGTTTCCACATAGTAACAAGTGAATACATCCAGTCTTTTCAAGAAGTGATTCAGGTAAGAATTTACTAATTATTTTTAACTTGTGTCTATTGAATGATCATTTGACCTTCAGAAAAAGCAGAGTGTTTAAGTTCATCTGGTTTTGGAAAATTCACTTGGTTTAGGAAGTGGATGAAATGCTATTAAAAAAGCCTTTCTATTATGTCTGTTGCCCTTGTTTAAAAAAGAAAAAGAGCATGTACATTCTGACCCCAAATCAGTATTAGAAATTAGGTTCTGAAATTAAATTAGCCTTTATTTCTCTTGTACTTAACTTACTTTCAGAACATTATCACAAGGGAAAAGGCATCAATATAAAAAAGAAAAGAGGAAAAAAAGACTTCTTATAATGCCAGCTTATTTTGGGACAGCATTTTGAAGCAATAGAGTGGCACTTGGTGGCAAGTCAATCCATAGTCAAAGCAAAGGAAGAAGAAAAACACTTTCATGAGTTTTGTGGCATAATTTTTAATCAGCAAGTAATTAAATTTTGATTAATCACAGCCATTAAATCATGAATATTTTGTATCACCTTCTCATTTGAAATGCAGTAGAAGTGAAAAGTCTTGAGGAAATGAGGAAACAGTAGAGTACGCTTTGAAAGTCTATTTTAGAGGAAAAGAAATAATGGATTTATATCATTGCCCCATAGAGTAGAAGCCTATTCAGGAAATATAGGAAATTTTTTGCTCATAGGATGGGACACTCTGCTAGAGACATGTATTTGGCAACTTTTAGCATCTGTAAAGTACGCAATAGCCAAGAGAGTTGGCAGATTTGGGTAGAATCTAGAATGCATGCATGGCTTTCAGAATAATTTCCAATGCTACTTTCTTTGATTTTGTGGGTTCCCCAGTTCTTCCCACAGTGCCTGGCACATGGTGAATACTTAACAGGTATTTATTATATAAACAAGTATAGTCAGTATATTTCTTAGATACAGATTGTAGATATGAATAGGATATTCAGTCTCCAAGAGTCATTTAAAGTGTTAATGGAGATCCCTAAAGTATTATAAACACAGTAGGTGGCCCTGCTTGTTTAATATTCATCTACATATTCTAAGAGAAGTACATCCATATAAAAATTTTTATTAAATCAAGTTAGGGGTGCCTGGGTGGCTCAATCGGTTAAGCATCTGCGTTCTGCTCAGGTCATGATCCCAGGGTCCTGGGATGGAGTCCAGTGTGGGGCTCCCTGCTCAGTGGGGGTCTGCTTCTCCCTCTGCCCCTCCCTCTCCCCCCACTTGTGCTCTCTCTCACTCTTTCTCTCCCTCTCTCTCTTCCTCTGCCCCACACTCCCCGCTTGTGCCCTCTCCTCTCTCTCTCTCAAAAAAAAAAGAATATCTATATGTAGATATATCTTACAATATATATCTATATTGATAACTAATATCTAATGTAGATATATGTATACCCAGTGTAGAATAGCTATACAATATAATATTATTCAACCAGAAAAACAAATGAACCACTGACACAGACCATAACATGGATGACCCTTGAAAAAATCATGCTAAGTCAAAAAAGCTGCATATTATATGATTCCATTCATGTGAAATGTCCAGAATAGACAAAGCTACAGAGAAAGAAAGTAAATCACTGTTGGCCTAGGGCTGGCAGGGAGTGGAGGTTCTGGGGGGAGATGGCAATGACTGCTAAGGGGTATGAGACTTCTTGTTGAGATGGTGAAATCGTCCAAAATCAACTGTGAAAAGGGGCCAATATAGTGTGTATCTCACCAGGTTGTTGCTGTAATAACTAAATCAGATATTCCTGGTAAAAAGCCTCAACTATAACAAGCATGTCAGCAGTAGTTATAATTAATTATTAAAGGACATTGGCCCATCCCCAGCTCCTGCTGCCATGTTTTATTTTGGGTGCATCCCAGGCCCCATAAGCAGCATGTGAAAAGGTGAGCAGGGCCAGTCAAACTGCTGCTTTTAAGATTTAAATGGAGAAACAGGGAGTTTAGGGTAAATGACTGTTTCAATTTTTCAGGTCACAGGGGTTGGGTGAGCCCTGTGCTAATCAAAGTGATGAGGGAGCCGAAATAACTGAGGAGACAGAGCGGAGCACAGAATGTATGCTCAGTGGGGTTGAGGGTGACCAATATCTAGAACTCCCTGAATTCCTGACAATCTCCTTGTCTAATCTTGAACCATTTGTAACCATGCAATATGCTGGCACCTCCGTGGGAGTCAGTGTAATCAAGAGCTAAATAGCAGGGGTGCTGAGATCACATTGCAGAGATCCGAGACCCCCTTTCAAATCCCTGCTTAACACTTACTAGCTCTGTGACTTTGGGCAAGACCCTGTCTTGGCTCCTTTCCAGATAACAAATTTACCTCAGCTTTCTGAGGCTCAGTCACCTTATCTGTCCAGTTGGTATCAGGCTAGAACTTCCCTCACTGCATTGTTGAAGGAATGAAATGAGATCATGCACTTAAATGTTCAGCACGTAGTAAATACTCAATAAATGAGAGATTATTAGTTAATACTAAGGTCTCTCTCTCTCTTTTTTTAAGATTTTATTTATTTATTCATTCGACAGAGATAGAGACAGCCAGCGAGAGAGGGAACACAGCAGGGGAGTGGGAGAGGAAGAAGCAGGCTCATAGCAGAAGAGCCTGATGTGGGGCTTGATCCCATAACGCCGGGATCACGCCCTGAGCCGAAGGCAGACGCTTAACCGCTGTGCCACCCAGGCGCCCCTCTCTCTCTTTTTATTAATGTAACTTTACTCCTTACAAACAAAGGCATTTAATTAGATAGCTAATTATACGAAGTTATACAACGTGAAGTCCTTTAGTTGAAATGTAAAATGTATGAAAGACCACTTGACAGTGAAAATTTTAGAAAGAGTCATCTACTCAAGCTCTTTGGCTGATGAAGGAAGAAGGAACATCTAAAGATTCAATAGTTCTTCCAGCTCACACAGCTAAACAGAAGTTATACAGGGATGAGAAGCATTGCTCCCTGTCCACTGACCTTCAGATCACTGAGATTGAAACTATTTTTTAAAAAGATTTTTATTTATTCATTTGAGAGAGAGAGAGAGAACAAGTGGAGGGGTAGAGAGAGAGGGAGAAGCAGACTCCCCGGTGAGCAGGGAGCCCAATGTAGGGCTCTATCCCGGGACCCGGGGATCGTGACCTGAGCCGAAGGCAGATGCTTCACCAACTGAGCCACCCAAGGGCCCTGAGTTTGAAACTATTAAATTAGTGAACTTTCCTATGGTTGTCTTGACAAGCTCTTTATTATTTGTTTTTTAAACAGAAGGTACAATTAAAATCTTAATGCTATTTACTTTTTTATTATATCAATTTTATTGTATAAATTATAATAAACTCAATCCACTATTTATTATAGTTGGATTTTATTCCATTGAGCTATTGGCTTGTCCTTCTATATGGCCAAGTTCCACCAGGAAAGAGAAATCACAAGAATGTTGTGGGTTCCCGGTGACCTAACCTGTTATTCTGTCGCTGTGTCCTGGAGAAAGAATTCCTCATAGTGGAAGGACAATGAAGTCATTCTGGGGGTGGCTCTTTTTTTTTTTTTTCCTTGATGCTAATACCAATTATCCTAGAACAGGGAGGGGAAAAAAAAATAAAACCCTTACTTTTTTTGTCAGATTTCCCAGAGGTGTGAGCATGGCACAGTTCCTTTTTCTTTTCTGCAATTATTATCAAATTAATTTGCTCCTGGCCCGGTTTACTTTTATTCATTTCTATAGCCATTGCATCACACCCAGAGGACTTTCCGTTTTCTATTGTTAGACAAATTTTCTCAAAATGTTTGAAGACTCTGCTTTTTGTTCATTCTGTTTTGTGGGTGAAGCATTTTTAGACTCTTTTCCTCGGGAGTCGTCTTGAGTTACAAAGTTAAACAGTGGTCCGCGGGTGGGAGACTTGAGAAAGTTCTGACACTTGTCGGGAGGGCAGTTTGTGAGGTAACATTTATGTCTTCCATTAGCTTGTCTGTGTTTCTGGTGCCTTGTACGGGACACTTATTAACTTGGCATTAATCATCATAATAATGGTAAACACATTAAAATAGAAACCATTTATTGTGGACTTACTATGTGCTAAGTGCTTTATACAGGTCATTCTATTTAATCCTAAGAGGTGGGTTTTATTAACTCTATTTGATAGATGGATTTGACAGATTTTAAGAATTCCAAAATTTAAGTTGCCCACGATCATTCAGCTTGTAAGCAGCAAGCACTACCTGAGTCCTAACCTCTAATCTGTTAAGTCCGTTGTTCTCATACTGTGGTCCTCAGACCAGCAGCACCATCATTACCTGGGAAATTATTAGAAATGTGAATTCTTGAGCTGCATCCCAAATCTACTGAATCAGAAATTCATGGAGTGAAGGCCATCAATCTTTGTTTTAACAAGCCCTCTGGGGGATTCTGATGAATGCTAAACTTACGGAATGAACAGCGTCATGCTATACAAGCACAAAGGTACCACACCTGTAATTAGGGAGCTGGGAAGTCTGTTTGGGAAATGACTCCAAGAACTTTGGGCTGCCTGGCCAGGAATTGACTGTGATTTCCTGGTTCTCAGAGGGAAGGCTGAGATTTCTCAGGGTTCTAGAGGATCCCAAGCTCACCAGGGGCTGCAGCTGGCATTTTTCCAAACAGCCGGCATCTAAGGTCAGATGGTCTGCACCTAAGTCCTAAATAGTTATCATCACCCTCATGCCCCTACCCCAAGCAGAATCACTCACACTTGCCTAGTGACAAGGAAGAGCAGTGAGAGGGAGAAGGTGAAGATAGCTTCCCTTCAGATACACACGCACATCCTGGTTTATCTGTGGCCCAACCAAAGCACATTGGCTGACTCTCCAAAGGGTGCCTCTGGCAACTGCTGACCTTTCACCTGAGAGTTGCAGCCTGCACCTCATGAGAAAGTTCCAAACCAAAACACACTTGTGTTAGTTTTTTATTGCTGCCATAACAAATGATTACACATTTTGTGGCTTAAACAATGAAAATTTATTGTCTTCCGTGGGTCCAAAGTACAACATGGGCCTCACTGGACTAAAATCAAGGTGCTGTCAAAGGCTGCATTCCTTTGCAGGGGCTCAAGGGGAGAATCCATGTCCTTGCCTCTTCCATCTTCCAGAAGCCACCTGCATTCCTTGGCTTGTGGCCCCTTTCTCCATCTTCCAAATCAACAATGTTGCATGTCTCTGAGCATTCTTTGACCACAGCTGTGGGGGGTGGAGGGGGTCTTCTGCTTTTAAGGACCTCTATGAATAGACTGGGCCTATCCTGATAGTCCACAAAAATTTCCCCATCTCAAGTACCTTAATGAAATCACATCTGCAAAATCCTTTTTGCCACGTAAGGTAACATATTTACAGGTTCTGAGATTAGGACATGGGCATGGTTGGAGGGTTGATACTCAAGAAGAGAAAATGAATTCATATATTATTTGTCAATTAGAGGAATATGTAAAACCATATTTCCTTGATTCCAAGACCATTTACTGGATATACACCCCTGCTTCAAAAACATTTTTTTTTAGGTAAAAGGAAGCACAGCCACATTATAGGTATCCATAGCTCAGATCCATAGCTTCTATTATGTTAGACAAGTTTTCCCAGAAAGAAGTTACTTCTCAGTGGTAGCCAAGCTTTAGGTCACAGGCCCCTGGGGAAATGGTAATTACAAGGATGGGGACTTAATTCATATGCTAAGCATTGGCTGAAGCCTGAAAGAGTAAAAGAATAATGTATATTTGTACCTTTCAAATATATATAGGTGTTAAATATGTGTATATATGTATACACAATATGTACATACATACAGGTGTTGTTGTGATTTCATGTGCAGTTTCCCTGGCTAATGCACTGCCTTCACAGCGACATTTTGGCATTTCATTTTCTAAATAAATGGATATGGAAAGAAAACTGCTATTGGCTGAGCAACTGAAATAAAAATACATATATATTATACATACATATATGTATATATATATATATATATATATATATATATATATATGTTTCCTCTTCACAAATGAGATACCATTCTTTAAAAAGATGGGAATCATTCTTCTCCCTTATTTTATTTGCTTTCAAACATTGAGAAAGTCAGTATCTACAAGAGATCTACAAGAGAACCATGACTGTGATTTCTTATCTTATTCCTTCCTCCTTCTTTCCAAAAGCACGTAAAACATCTTTTACTTGCCTTAAACTTCTTTTGGTATGATTCTAGCTCCTCATCTTTCTCTTCAGTCACCTCTGTTCAGGAACATCAGGAAGATTAAATGAATGGTAAGTTCAGTGAAGGAGGATCATATGTTGTACAGAGCTGTCAATCACAGTGCTTGCTGTGCCCTCAGCATTGCTAAGGGGGAAAACGCCCCCCCAGTAGAGGTACTAAAGGGGTTACTGACAGACCTCAGAGACATTGCGGGTTTGGTTCCAGACCACCCCAATAAAGCAAATATGCACAATAAAGCAAGTCCAATGAATTTTTTGGTTTCCCAGTGCAGTATTAGTTATGTTTATATTATACTGTAATCTATTAAGTGTACAATAGCATTTTGTCTTAAAAAATACATATCATAATCTAAAAATACTTAATTGCAAAAAAAAAATTCTAACCATGATGTGAGCTTTCAGTGAGTCATAATCTTTCTGCTGGTGGAGATTCTTGCCTTAATGTTGATGGTGCTAATTGATCTGGGTGATGGTTGACAAAGGTTGGGTGACTGTGGCAATTTCTTAAAAGGAGACAACAGGGAAGTTGGCCACATTGATTGACTCTTCCTTTCCGTAGCTTGTGATATTGTTTGATAGCATTTTACCCACAGTAGAACTTCTTTCAAAATTGGGGTCAATCCTCTCAAACCCTGCTGCTGCTTTCTCAACTAAGTTTATGTAGTATTCTAAATCCTTTGTTGTCATTTCAACAATCTTCACAGCATCTTCACCAGGAGTAGATTCCATCTCAAGAAACCACTTTCTTTTCTCATCTATGAGAAACAACTCCTCATCTGTTCAAATTTGATCATGAGATTGCAGCAATTCAGTGACATCTTCAGGCTCCACTTCTGATTCTAGTTCTCTTGCTATTTCCCCAACATCTGCTGTTACTTCCTCCATGCAAGTCTTGAACCCTTCAAACTCATCCATGAAGGTTGTGATCAACTTCTTCCAAATTCCTGTGCATGTTGATATTTTTACCTCTTCCCATGAATCACGAATGTTCTTAATGGCATATAGCATGGTGAATCCTTTCCGGAAAGTTTTCAGTTGACATTGCCAAGATCTATCAGAGGAATCACCATCTATGACAGCTACAGCCTTGTGAAATGTATTTTTCAAACACTAAGACTCACAAGTCAAAAAAATCCCTTGATCCATGGGCTGCAGAATGGGTATTGTGTTACTAGGCATGAAAACAGCATTAATTCCATTATACATCTCCATCAGAGCTCTTGGGTGACCAGGTGCATTGCCAGTGAATGATAATATTTTGAGATGATTTCTTTTTCTGAGCAGCAGAGGGCTGAAAATATCTCAACAGTGGGCTTAAAATACTTAGTAAACCATGTTGTAAACAGATGTACTGTTATCCAGGCTTTGTTGTTCCATGTATACAGCACAGGTAAAGTAGATTTAGCATAATTCTTCAGGGCCTTAGGATTTGGGGAATGGCAAATGAGCCCTGGCTTCAACTTCAAGTCACCAGCTACATTAGCCCCTAATAAGAGAGTTAGCCTGTCCTTCGAAATTTTGAAGCCAGGCATGGACTTCTCCTCTCCAGCTATGAAAGTCCTAGATGGCATCTTCTTCCAGTAGAATGCCGTTTTGTCTACATTGAAAATCTGTTGTTTAGTGTAGCTAGTTTCCTTAATTATCGGTCATTCATCAGCTAGATCTGGATAACTTGCCGCACTGTCTACATCAGCACTTGCTACTTCATTTTGCATTTTTATGATACGGAGATGGAGCCAACCTCCGCTAGCTTCCAACTTTCCTTCTGCAGCTTACTCACCTCTCTCAGCCTTCACAGAATAGAAGAGCATTAGGGCCTTGCTCTGGATAAGGCTTTGGCTTACGGGAGTGCAGTGGCTGGTTTGATTTTCTATCCAGACCACTAAAACTTTCTCCAAATCAGCAATCGGCTTTCTTATCATTTGTGTGTTCACTGGAATATTACTTATAACTTCCTTCAAGAATTGGGGTGCCTGGCTGGCTCAGTCAATAAAGCATGTGACTCTTGATGTCAGGGTTATGAGTTCAAGCCCCATGTTGGGTGTAGATATTACTTAAAAATAAAATCTTAAAAAAACAAAACAAAACAAACTTTTCCTTGCATTTACAATCTGGCTAACTGTTGGCACAAGAGACCTAGTGTTTGGCCTACTGGCTTTCAACATGCCTTCTTCACTGAGCTGAATCCTTTCTAGCTTTGGATTTAAAGTGACAGATGTGCAACTCATCCTTTTACGTGAACACTTAGAAACCATTGCAGGGTTGTTAATTGGCCTAATTTCAGTATTTTTGTGTCTCAGGGAATAGGGAGACCTGAGGAAGAGGGAGATGGGGAACAGTGGAGCAATCAGAACACACATTTATTGATGAAGTTCACCATCATATGGGCATGGCTTGTGGCACCCCAAAACAATTATAATAGTAACATTAAAGATCACTGACCACACATCACCATAACAAGTATAATAATAGTGAAAACAATTGAAATATTCGAAGAATTACCAAAATGAACATGGAGATATAAACTGAGTAGAAGCTGTGGAAAGGTGGCACTGAAAGATTTGCTCCCTGCAGGGTTGCAGAAACCTTTAATTTGTAAACAAAACAAAACAAACGCACACACACAAAACCACACCCCCCCCACCACAATATCTATGAAGTGCAATAAAGCAAAATGCAATTTAAAAAAAGGTATGCTTGTATTTTATGAAAATAGTACTTTGCAAACCGTCCAGAATAGCAGCGTCAGCAGCATCTGGGAACTTGTTAGAAATATCAATTCTCCGTCCCCACCCCAAGACTTACTGAATCTGGGGATAGACCACCCAGGCATTACTTTACTTATTTTTTTTTTAAGATTTTTTAATTTATTTATTCGACAGAGATAGAGACAGCCAGCGAGAGAGGGAACACAAGCAGGGGGAGTGGGAGAGGAAGAAGCAGGCTCATAGAGGAAGAGCCTGATGTGGGGCTCGATCCATAACGCCGGGATCACGCCCTGAGCCGAAGGCAGACGCTTAGCCGCTGTGCCACCCAGGCGCCCCCCAGGCATTACTTTAAGTAATTCTGATGCACACTATAGTTTTGCCCGAACTTCTAATGGTGGCTGACTGGACGAAAGGTGACTACTTGAATCAAGCAGAGCTAAGCCACAGGCTCCCATGGCCTCCGCTAAGCTGTGGTGTGAGACTGAGTGGCTGGACAAGCCAGGCTTCCTCTTTGTGACAGCTGAGCAGGGAAACAGTGACACGGTGAGTGTTCACAGCACAGCCAATGCTGAGTGAGCCTGTGCTGTGGTGTTGAGGCCATGAAGGGTCCTGGGCATACTGGAAACAGGAACTGAACTGTGACAAAGCAGAAGCTGTGGGTGGGAAAAGACAAGGAGAGACACTGAGCAAGGCAAGCCAACTGCAGAAAAAATAAGTGTGCAGGGAACAGCAGACCTCTTGGAGAGGTGGGCAGTGAACGAGGGTGGCAAGCAAGCGAAGGAGGAGAGCACCTGCTATAGAATCTTCAGGTTTTGGTTCTGTTCTCGACAGTGTTCTAGTCCCTTCTGAAATAGAAGACTTAACTTTTCTGCAGCTCCTGCAGTGTTGCGAATCCTTAAAATGTGTCTCTTCTTTGCATTTTCTTAAAGGAAGACTTTCTTTCTTCTTTTCTTTTCTTTTCTTTCTTTCTTTCTTTCTTTCTTTCTTTCTTTTTTTGGGGGGGGGCTTTCAAAAAGGGAGAGGAGTAAGACCAAACTATTACAAGAAAAGAAGAAAACAAACAACAAACAAAAATGAAAGTTCTCTGTACATAAGTTTTCCTCATTGTATCCAGCATAAATTAGCAAAAATAGAGAGCCTAAGTTAATAGGCTTTTTAATCAGGTGATTTCACCACAATGGCGAGAAAAATGCCCAGTGAAGAACCTGCATGGCAACGTCTTCCTGCCCCTAATTGTTTGGACTTCTCATTTTCACTCTCTAAATACACAGAGGAAAGTCTATTAAAAATAAAAACCTTGGGGAGCCTGGGTGGCTCAGTCAGATAAGCAACTGACTCTTGATTTTGGCTCAGGTTGTGATCTCAGGGTCGGGAGATCGAGCCCCGTGTCAGGCTCTGCACTTGGAGGGAGTCTGCTGGAGATTCTCTCTTTCCCTCTGCCTCTGCCCTCCCCCCACTCGTGCATGCTCCTGTGCATGCTCTCTCTCTCTCAAATAAATAAATCTTGAAAACAATAAAAAATTAAAAAATAAAAACCTTTGGGATGTTCCTTTTAGATAATAAATAGGTTGACAATTGTAATAATCATAACTAATAATTTTTGAGCTGTTGCTATGTAGCAAGCAATGTTCTAAGTATTTCACATATTTTGTGTTATTTAATGCCAGTTCCACAAGGGAAAGAATGTTTATCTGTTTTGTTCTCAAGCCTGGAATCATGCTTGGTAACTAGTCAATACGCAACAAATACTTATTGAGTGAATTCAAGTAGACCATCCCAAAACCCAAGATGGAGGTACTATTACCTCCATCTCACTGACCCTCCTGGCTGTCAGAACGGAAAGTCACATCCTGAAACTCTATGTTAGAGTAACACTGTTAGGCATCAAGCTTCTGGGACAAAGAACCTGACCTCCAGGGTTCATCTCACACATGTTTTGAAGCATTGTTATTTGAGGAATGTTGATGTTCCACAATAAAAACCTTTCAGAGTCTGAAGGCTTTTATTCTTTTAATGATTCATTCATTTATTCAACAAATATTTTCTTGGCACATATACATCCCATGTGTTGTTATAGGGACAGAAGATACAGCATTGAACACTAAAGATGCTATACTTGCCCCCATGGGGAGAGAGGTAAAAAAAAATTAATTTCGGGTAGTGACCAGTACATGAAGACAATAAAAAAGGTGATGTGATATGGCATAATAGGTAAGGATCACTTTATACGTAGGAAAGGCTTCACTGAAGAGGTAATACTTGTGTTGAGACCTGAATGACAAGAGTCAGTCATGGAAAGGGTAGAGCGTCGGAGGTGGAAGGAACAGCAAGTGCAAAGATCTCCAGGAAGATGGTGCTCGTTGTGTTCCAGGAGCAGCAAGAAGGACTCTGTGGCTGGAACATGGTGAGCGAAGGACACCTGATGGAAGAGGAAATGAGAGGAGCAACCCAATTACAGAGGGCCGTGTCAGCCATGCAGGCAGCCAGCAGGTGTGTGCTCTGATCTCCCTTCAAGAACGGACCTGCCGCAAGGAGTACAGTCAACTGACAGCCTCTAAAAGCAGTGCTTATGGGATCAGCCAGTATTTAAACTGAGGACACACTCTTCCTGGGCAGCTCCAGCCAATGACGGGCTGCAGTAGGAAGACCAGGGCCTGGCCATGTCGGCTTTGTGCGAGACTCCTCTAATGAGCAAACTTTGCTCTCAAGGTTCCCATTGTGCTCGCTTACACCTTCTCGGTGAAGCACGTATTGGCTCTCCAGAGAAACAGAATTAACAGAAGATAAATATAAACATAGACATAAAATAGATTCAGAGATAATGAGATTTTTATAAGGAAGGGGATCATGTGATTACAGAGGATGAAAAGTCCTGTCATCCACCATCTGCATGCTGAAGACCCAGGCAAGCTGGTGGTGTCGTTCCAAAGCCTGAGAGCCAGAGAGCTGATGGCACAGGTTCTAGTCTAGGTCTGAAAGTTTGAGAGTCATCGAGGTCCAAAAGCAGAAGATCAATGTTCCACCTCAAGTAGTCAGAAAACGAATTCAACCTTCCTCCACTTTTCTGTTCTATTCAGGCCCTCAACAGATTGCATTATGCCCACCCACATTGGAGAGGGCCTTCTGCTTTAACCAGTCCACCAGTTCAAATGCTAATCTCTTCTGAAACACCCTCACAGACACGCTCAGAAATAATGTTTAACCAGATATCTGGGCATTCATGGCCCGGTCAGGCTGACACATGAAGTTAATCATCACAAGCACTAGATTCAGAGGTTTTTCTGCAGTGCCCAGTGTTTCTATTTGGCTCCTTCCAGGATGGAAGGTGAAGGCAGAAGGCGGCGCAGGTCTCATGCCTGTACTGCATCTGGAGGCTTTTGATGCTGACCCCTTCTTGTTCTCTCTCCCCTTGTAGTTTTCACAGGTGTTACCACCAGGAAATTTCCTGCATTTTTTAAAGATTCTATTTATTTAGAGAGAGACAGATTCTATTTATTTAGTTTCTATTTATTTATTTAGAGAGAGAGAGAGCATGAGCCGGGAGAAGGGGCAGAAGGAGAAGCAGGCTCCCCGTTGAGCAGGGAGCTGATGTGGGGCTCCATCCCAGTACCCTGAGATCATGACCTGAGCCGAAGGCAGATGCTTAACTGACTGAGCCATCCAGGCGCCCCTCTCCTCCATCTCTAATGAAGTCCTGGCACCTGTTTTTGAGAAGAACCACCTGACAGTAAGGTGATAAGATGGGCTTGGGGATGGTGTCACCCACTGCCTGGGTGGCAGTGAGGACTCCCATCTTGAGTGGTGGGTGGTATACGTCCCCGGCACAAGGTGGCAGCCCAACAGCTAAAATTTTACTGGTTGTGACCTAGGGAAATGTCCATGTGGAAAGGAATGTCTATGCCAATGTGCTGGGTCAGGAATTTGAAATGTCAACAGGCACAATATATCCAAGGATATGGGATTGTCTGGTTATTACCAAGTTGCATTGACCCCCCCTACAAAGATAATGACAAACTGAGGGCAGTTAACAAATAATTTAAAAACTGAGTGTGAGAAAAAAAAATCAACAAAAAGCAAAAACTGAGTGTGAGAGTCAGAGGGCCTCCTGCATACCTTGTAAAGAGGCCCTTATCCATTATTGTACAGGACGAGACCCAGCTGAGAGGCAGGCCGATGGTCTAATTGTTAGAACCCAGGGCTCAGGAGATGTCTGGACACTCAGCTAAGGCAGGTCTCCTATGCTAAGGTCAGGGATCAGGTTGGAAAAACCTTGGACCTGAACATGGGTCAGGGACATCTAGATGGGTGCCCTTGGAAAGGTGTCTCTGTGGACTTCCCTGAATGCCCAGGGCCTGTGCAAGTGGCCTATCCCTTCCTATTTAGAACTAGCAGTTCCCCCATGTGGGAAACTCTCCTTCCTTACACGGTAACAGGTTTCCCTGACACCAGAAGCTGCCCCACCTCTCTGTGCCTGCCAGGCTAGAAACAGGGTTAAATCCCAGTATAGTCAAACTGAAGAAATGCTGGGCCTGATCAAGGAGAAAAAAAGATTTTATGTTAGAAGATGCAAGGATTAACGATCATGACGGAGACACTGGAACACCTTATGCATTGTTGACAGGAATGTAAAATGGTACAACCACTTTGATTTTAGCCATTCTGACAGGTGTGAGGTGATCTCTAATTGTAGTTTTGGTTTGCATTTCCCTGATGATGAGTGATGTTGAGCATCTTTTCATGTGTCTATTGGCCATTTGGTTGCCTTCTCTGGAGAAATGTCTGTTCGTGTCTTCTGCCCAGTTAAATCGGATTACTTGTTTTTTGGGTTTTGAGTTGTATAAGTTCTTTATATATTTTGGATGTTGACCCTTTGTCAGGTATGCCATTTGCAAATATCTTCTCCCAATCCATAGGTTGTCTTTTCGTTTTGTTGATTGTTTCCTTCACTGTAAAGAGGCTTTTTATTTTGATGTAGTCCCAATTGTTTATTTTTGCTTTTGTTTCCCTTGCCTCAGGAGATGTATCTAGAAAAATGTTGCCACAGCTGATGTAAAGAAATTACTGCCCGTGTTCTCTTCTAGGATTTTTATGGTTTCAGGTCTCACATTTAGGTGCTTAATCCATTTTGAGCTTATTTTTGTGTGTGGTATAGGAAAGTGGTCCAGTTTCATCCTTTTGCAGGTAGGTACAGCCACTTTGGAAAACGATTTGGCAGTTCCCTCAAAAGGTTAAACAATTATGGTATGACCAAACAGGGCCACAGCTAGCTTATCCCCAAGAGAAATGAAAACATATGTCCGCACGAAACTTGTACATGAATGTTCATCTGTTCTTTGTAGCAACATTATTCACAATAGCCAAAACTCGACAGTTCAGGGATGTAGGAATGCTGTTTGGATTTATTCCAGGAGGCTGGAAGACCCACCGAGGACTGTATCCCACGGAAGGGCCCAGAGGACGCTCACTCACTGAGGCCATGGGGCATGCCCTGGGCAGAGGACCACTAGCATCAGTCAGCAGCTGGGCAGAGGCTCGCCTCTGCAGGTCAGGGCTGACTGGAAGGGGCAGCCCCAAAGCTGGAGCTTGCAAACAATGATGGAGATGACAGGGGCTTGAAGCAAGACAAGCTAGCTGGTGGCATTTATCCCTAGCAGCCAGGGGGATGGCGTTAGCATAGCCGCAGACAAGTCGGAGGGGCAGCCAGAGGCTTGCCCCATGGGGCGTGTGTGGAGGGCAAGATAGGTGAGTCACCAACAAAGGTGCCGATTAACTGCTTCAGTTGGAAGGAGGCTCAGGGTGGTCAGCCCACTGAAAAGAGTGAAGGCATCGGCAAGCTCAGCCAATCCTGGCTTCAATCTCAGCCACTGTGCTGGAAGTGGCGCTGTTGCCAGAGCTCATTAGGAAGGCCTCAGCTGTATAGCGTGCCGCTGTGGACTTGGAAAATGTGTGGGGGCTTTTCTGGTTTGTTTCTTGTTTTCCTATCCCAATCAGGAAAAAGGATCACAAAGTGTTCACATTAAAGTAGAATGAGTATATGATCTCACTGATATGTGGAATTTAAGAACAAAACAGAGGAGCATAGGAAACGAAAGGAAAAAATAAAACAAGACGAAACCAGAAAGGGAGATAAGCCAGAAAAGACTCTTAATCACAGGAAACAAACTGAGGGTTGCTGGAGGGGTGGGGGGGTGGGGATGGGGTAACTGAGTGATGGACATTAAGGAGGGCATGGGTTGTACTGAGTACTGGGTATTATTTAAGACTGATGAATCATTGACCTCTACCTCTGAAACAAATAATACATTATATATTAATTAATTGAATTAAAATTAAAGAAATAGTTTTTAGCATAAAAAAACATAAAGTGGAATGAGTAAAATATTACCGGATAGCAGGAACCAAATTCCACCCATAGCTGCTGATAGCCTCTTTCCCCCCAGCCCTTGAATTAAGAACTGTTCTTACATTTTTTTAAGGTTTGTAAAATAACAACAATGAAATCAAAGAAGAATATACAACAGAGATCATAGGTGGCCCACAAAACTTAACATATTTATCATCTTGTCCTTTCTAGAAAAAATTTGCCAACCCCTGCTTTACAGTTTTACTCTTGGCCTAAGTTAAGGTTCTTGCCCTGTGTCATAATATAGCTTGAAGAGAGCTGGACTAAATGGTCTGGACATCCTACAGAAAATTCTCATGTTCTAATAGAACACTGATGATATTACGTTAATCAGACAGGATGAGCAAGAGGGGGCTAGCACACGGGTGGACTTTGTAAGAAACACACACTCCAGAGAAGGGAGATAAACCCACGAAGATTCAGGAACTTTCCATCTCAGTAAAGGTGGGTTTGCTGGTCATGCCTGTGCCAGGACCTTTACTTCTTCTCCAGAGTAAAAGCCAAATTGCTGTATCATGCATCCCCTACTCTGAAGAAGGGCTGACCTGGTTCTGGAAACAGCATTTTCCACAACCAGGGCTATTGATCTAGCCCATACACCAGGTCACATGGGAGTCCAGGTTTAAGTGGGGCTGCTAGAAACAAAGAGCTCAGTAGCAGGAAAGAGGCAGGTTGGAGAGGATGGCAAGCCCAAGGGAAAGAATCACAACACTAGGCCCCTGGAATTCTGGAGCAACATCATGCCAGCCACAGCACAGAATGACTGGGATGGGTTATTTTCTGTCACTTTGGCTGGGCCATGAGGTGCCCAGATGTTTGGTCAAACATTATTCCAGGAGTTTCGGTGAGGGTGTTTTGGGATAAGATTAACATTTAAGTTGATAGACCAACTAAAGCCAATTATTCTTCCTAGTGTTGGTGGGCCCTGTCTAATCAGTAGACGGCCTGGCAGCTTGAAAAGGCTGATCCTCCCCTGAGTAAGAGACAGTTCGTCCTCCCTGACTGCCTTTGAACTGGGACATCAGCTTTTTTCCTACCTTCAGGCTTAAACTGAAACACTGGTTCTTTCTGGGTCTTGAGCCTGCCAGCCTTTGAACTAAAACTACATCATTATCTCTCCTGGTTCTCAGGCCTTTGGACTTGGACTTAGACGTGTACCATGAGTTCTCTTGGATCTCCAGCTTTCCCACTCACCCTGCAGATCTTGGGACTTGCCTGCCTCCATAGTCACGTGAGTCAATTCCTCATAATAAATCTCTTTCTATGTATAAATATATGTACATCCTGTTGGTTCTGTTTCTCTGGAGAACCCTGACTCGTACAATTATGTATCTTTAAAAAAAAGCAGCTCTTGACATGCTCCTAAGCCCTTGTAGAGATAAAATGGTTGGCTACTAAGTAATCATGGATCTGGAACTGCATTATTAACTGGTTCTGCCAGATCTACCAAGTTCTAAGGTCAGACAAGCTCAACAGCAATCCATTATGAAATGGAAATAGTATATCCAAGATCAAGTCCAAGCACGACCTGATGACATGAGTAAGTTGCACATAACCACCATTGCACCCGTGCCCCTCCCTCCACTCATATCTAGGGTCACATAAGGGTCTCTTATAACCTACAGAGGTAGGAGAAAAAAAGCCCAACCTCGGTTTTTGGATGAGTGGGCTCAGGATAAGAATGCAACCTGAAAATGGATGGTGACTGGATCATAACTATACTCAGGAGTGGCCTTGTATAATGGTGACAACGGAAAATTTTTGAAAAAACAAAGTCTGAGCTATGCCTTTCCTGCTCCAAGAGCCTCTGTCTCCTTCGGCACCCAGCTTAGATGGCACATCTTTTAAGACGTCTCCCCTGTGCATCCCCATACCCTACATGGCTTAGTTGCTCCTGGGGCAGATAAATATTCTCTCCTCTCTTCATAAAGACATGATGTCTAGCTGAGCAGGGCCAGCACCACAGTCTGGGAGCTTGTAGAATGCCTTATCCACAGGTCTGTATTCTCACCAACATGGCATTTGAGCAGGGGACCCATTTCATAAGGAAGGAAATACAGTGGTAAGCACTGGTCATGAGATCTAATGGTGTTATCTCATACCACAACAACCAGAAGAAACCTGTCCTCACAGAGAGTGGGAATGAGTTATTGAAGGCACAGCTGAAACGCCAGCTTGGAGGCCATCCTCTGCAGAATGGAGTCATCTATACAGACACAGTATATATACTCAATCAGAGGTGCCTCTATGGCACTGTGTCCCTAAGCAGTAGGAATACATGGTTTTAGGAATCAAGAGGTGGTAGTAGAAGTGGTCCCACTTATTATCACTCTTAATGACCCAGTAGGGATTTTGTTCCTCCCATCCCTAGAACTCTGGGCTCTGCGGAGTTGGAGGTCCTGGGTGAATTTTTTCACAGGAAGGGTCCCATTGAACTGAAAGTCATGGCTGCCATCAGGGCATTTTGGATTCCTTGTGTTCAGAGACCAGTAGACAATACAAGGGATCTTTAACTTGGCAGGGAAATTGACCCTGATTATCAGGGAAAGTGTGAGGTATCTTCTCAAAACTGCACCATAGCACTGCCTTTCACTTAGGGTAAAAGTTTACCATATCCTACATCATCTGGCCCTCTGCTACCTTTCTGACCTCCTTTCCTTTTTATCTTCCCTTTGCTCACTCTGTTGTAGCCACAGTAATCTCCTTGCTGCTTAGTAAACACAAACACTTTCCAGACTAGGGTTCTTTCATCCAGCTTCATTAGACGGACAGGGCAAGAAGACCAGCAGAAGTACCTCAAATGGGAGCTGGAGTGGAGGAGAGATTCTAGATAAAGTGCCCTTATTTGTACAGAGTTGATTGGTGAATTGCATGTTTACCTCTAATTTCTAGCTTAAGTACCCTCAACTTGGGATTTCTCATCAATATTTTCCACTTACTTCATGATTGGTGACCTGTAAGAAATTATTCAATGGCTTGAGAAAAAACACTGATACTTTCTGGAGAGCCTACAAAGTTTCTGTCTTGGATAATGATTGCTAATAATAGCAAAAATTTTTTTGGAGATATTATGAAATTCCAAGCACTGAGCTAAGTCTTTTACATACTTTAACTCATTTAATCTTTATAAAATCCCTGAGAAGGAGGTATTGTTATCCCTATTTCACATGTAAAGAAAGAGAGTCTCAGAAATTGAAGTGATTGGCCTCTGTCATACCTCTTGCAAGTGGACAGCTTTATTTTATTTTATTATTTTTTAAAGATTTTATTTATTTATTTGACAGAGGGAGACAGCCAGCGAGAGAGGGAACACAAGCAGGGGGAGTGGGAGAGGAAGAAGCAGGCTCCTAGCGGAGATCCCAGAACTCCGGGATCACGCCCTGAACCGAAGGCAGACGCTTAACGACTGCGCCACCCAGGCGCTCCTCAAGTGGACAGCTTTAAGCACAGCTCTTTCTAAGCCTAAATCTGTATTATTTTCTCAACAACTTGCTTCCCTTTAAGAGAAAGAGGTCATGATTACTGCTGTTCATTCATTTGTCCATTAATTCAATAAATGTTCACCGAGTGTTTATTACGTGCTAGGCTTTGGCCTAATTTTGCCAATTCAGTGGTGAAAATTGGCAGGATCCTTGCCTTCATGGAGGTCATACCCTAATGGTTTAGCAGGATCATGAATCTAAGGTGTTCAGTTCTCAGAAGGGCAGCTGGCACAGCCAGCATGTACCAAGACTGAACTTTTGCAGAGAGACTGACAACAACTATCTTTTACCTAGACCTGAGAGTCTAAATTGCCTGTAGTAAATATGTAACTGTAGTTAAAATAATGACCTTTTAGCTTCACCAACTTTGAAATGGGTACAACAATAGTAGGTTGCTTGCCAAGTGGCTGCAATCTCAAACAAGAAAATGTGTGAAAACTCTTGGAAAACTGAAATAGTCAACAAGGAGGAAAGGACTTTGCTATATTCTTTATTTAAAAATTCCAAACATAGGGGCGCCTGGGTGGCACAGCGGTTGGGCGTCTGCCTTCGGCCCAGGGCGTGATCCTGGCGTTGTGGGATCGAGCCCCACATCGGGCTCTTCTGCTATGAGCCTGCTTCTTCCTCTCCCACTCCCCCTGCTTGTGTTCCCTCTCTCGCTGGCTGTCTCTATCTCTGTCGAATGAATAAATAAAATCTTTAAAAAAAAAATTCCAAACATAAACTAGAGAAAGTAATATAACAAACACCCAGATAATCATAAACAAGTTTCAACAATTATCAACTCAAGGCCAATCCTGTTTCATCTCTATCCACCCTCTCCCTCCCATCACCCATTTTTTTGGAAGCAAAGCCTTGACAGCATATCTTCTTCTTCTTCTTTTAAAAATTTTTTAAAAAAGATTTTATTTATTTATTTGACAGAGAGAGAGACAGACAGCGAGAGAGGGAACACAAGCAGGGGGAGTGGGAGAGGATGAAGTAGGCTCCCAGGGGAGCAGGAAGCCGGATGTGGGGCTCGATCCCTCAGGCTCTGAGACGAAGGCAGACGCTTAACGACTGAGCCACCCAGGCGCCCCCACAGAGTATCTTCTTATCTGTATATATATTCCAATACATATATTCCAAAGGAAGGGATTCTTTTATTTTTTTTTTAAGATTTTATTTACTTATTTGAGAGAGAGAGAATAAGCAGGGGAAGGGGCAGAGGGAGAAGCAGACTCCCTGCTGAGTAGGTAGCCTAACGTGGGGATGGATCCCAGGACTCTGGGATCATGACCCAAGTGGAAGGCAGACACTTAACCAACTGAGCCACCAAGGCACCCCAAGTACTGCATTTCTAACATGTTCCCAGGTGATGCTGATGCTGGCTGGTCTGGGACTCTTTGAGAGCCATTGCTGTACCTATCCAAGTTGTACCTAGGATTTCCCTAATTGTATCCTTTGGTGAAGTTTTTCAACACGTTCGTCTTCCCCTTATTTCTTGGTAAGGTTTATTTAATTGCCTTATTTAAAAAAGCTTATTTAATTGCCCACAGTATGGCATAATGGCCAAACTCAGTTTTTAAGTTAGATTCCCTGGGTTTAAATCTTGTTTTTGATGCTTATTTGCTATGTGACCTTGGGCAAGTCATTTAATTTCTTGGTGAACCCAATATTACAGGGTCCTTTTGAGGTTTAATGAGGTTTCAAAAAGTTAAGGGCTTACTTAGCATACTGGCTAGCATTTAGCAAATGCTTAACAAATTTATCATTTTTCAAACAAGAAATAAAAATGGGGCTCACAGTCGGCTGGAAGTCCTTAAGTTTTGTTGTTTTAAAATTAGCGGAGCCAAGGAGGGGTGCTCCAAAGGAGAGGTGCTCCAAAGGAGGAGTACCTAGAAAAAATTGGAAAGAGCACCCCTCAAAAATCAACCCAGGGCTGGCCCCTTTAAGGAGGGCGGAGCCACGTGACCTAGAGGGTCACATGGCTCGCGGGACAACATGGCTGCGCCCTCAGTAGGGCTGGCTGGTGGGTGCTGCGCCCGGCTCGGACTTGTCCTTTTGCTGCCGCTGCTCTTGCTCCCCGGCGAGGCGGCTGGGGGCGAAGAGGCCAGTACGGGCGTGGGTGCGGGCGCGGCCTCCCTCGCGGGCTCCTGTGGCTGTGGCACTCCCCAACGGCGCGGGGACCATGGCAGCTCGGCGGCCGCGCACCGATACTCGCGGGAAGGGAACGCCCCAGGCCAGGTCCCGGGAGAGCGGCCGCTCGCGCCCACCAAGGTGTTCTCTTGATTCCCTGAAGGCGGGTGGGGTCCGCGGGGTTCTTGGACAGGGTTGGAATGGGCAAGGCAAGGGGTTTGCACGAAGGCAAATGAAGATTATAACCACACCCCAAATTGGGCACGTGCTTATCCGACTTGACGAAGAGTTCCTCTCCCCTCTTTGCCCCCCAGGTCGGCGGGATCTTGGGGCTCAACTTAATCCTGCGCATTAGGGAGTTCGGTGTGAGGACAGTTGACCCTCCTTTTCTTACCCCCTACTCATTTGCTCCTCACTCCACCCTGTCTTCCTCATGAGGTTCTCGGGCTTTTAATTTTAAGGCCGACAGATTCGTTAGCCTTGGGTTCCTGTCTTAACTGTGAAGGAATCAGGACAGTGGGGCTCTGTGTCTTTAAGATTGTTGTATTTTATCGGTGGCCTCTTCTAGTAGATTCGGTTTCTTGAAGGCAAGAACTTGTCTTATTTATCTTGCTATCCTTAGTACTTCAGCACACAGGAAGGACCAAGCCAACTGTAGTTGCTTTATTAGTGCTATTTATCTGTGCCTCTCATACTGCATGGATGTGTTAACTGTTAGCATACATAAGTAATAACATTAGTCATAATGATTATCTCATTCTTTCCAAGTACTTTGCATATTGGTATGGTTGTGGAAAAAACTTAAGGGAACTAGAACTAAGATGTTTGACTCCTAAACTAGTGCTCCTTCTTGTATATTGACTACATTCTTTCCTTATTTTTTTAATCCTACTTTTCTTCCCCGTGATTTAATTCTGAACAATATTCAGGACTTAGGTGAGAGTTGTGTCCTCTAGCAGGCCTTACCTGACTTCTTTCTTTTTCTTCTCCTGAAGTATTTCCATATGCTGCCACCAGAGTAGTCTTTACTCTGACATTACAATTACCAAAGATACTTGTCTCAGGTGTCTTTCTCTAACTAGGGAGTGAGAGTGGTAGGGGTTAGGACTATAACTTTGTGTCTCTGGTATAGTGTTAGGGAGCTGGTGATGGGGCTTTTCGTTGTTTCCCCATTTTGTGTAATTTTTGGCCTTTAAAATTCTGTTCCTCAGAGGGTGTGCTGCATTATTAGTGTTTATCTTTTGTGCGGTGGGAGCCCTGGTTATTGTTGTAGTGTGTATTGGCCATACATGATTTTAATTCCTTTCTACCTTTTCTGGTATTTGATAATCAGTTCCTCCTTCCTTCAAAAGAGAAAGCCCTATGTCTTTTTTTGTCTGCTTTGTAACTAATAGGGTAGCTGTCTTACTGCATTTACACACTGATATGTATGAAATTTTTCCCCAGAACCTTCTGGCCAGTACAGAACATTCTGCATTTTAAATGCTCTATATTCCTTTTGATGTCAGAATGAGATGTGGGTGCCAGTATCTTTTTAATTAAATTTATAAGGTATACATTTTTTCCATTTCTTCAGAGTGGTTTTGTGTCTGGACTAGGTATTGTACGGGTCATCTTTGACCAGTTCTTTCCTCCCTCCCTCCCTCCTTCCCTTCCTTCCTTCCTTTCTTCCATATATGTTTTTATTTTTTCTCATTTTCACTTGAATTCACCTTCTTTAAAGTTTGGAGGCATCCCATGCTATTAGTAAACTAGCAGTTGCTAAGAACACTTTTCACAAGCCTTTAAGGACTCAACTTAATTATTGAACCTGAAGTAGCCTTGTTGTCAAGACAAAAGACTTCATAGGAGGCAGTTCTTTATCTCTCTGATTTCCTTGATTTCAAGTATTTTGGTTCGTGTGTAGATGCCTTTGGTCTAATTCTGACACTTAGCCATTTATTCTGAATTCAAGAAGTTCAATATTACAGGAGAGGTGCCTGGTTGTAGTGATAGTGCTTTTTCCCCTTAATCTTTAAAAAAATTTTTTTTAAGACTTAATTTTTTAGCAGATTTTTAGTTTCACAACAAAATTGAGAGGAAGGTACAGGGATTTCCCATAATACCCCCTGCCCCTACACAATGCCTAACCTCCACCATTATCAATATCCTCCACCAGAATGGTACATTTGTTACAATTGATGAGTCTACATTAATGCATCATGATTACCAAAGTCCATAGTTTTCCTTAGGGTTCACTCTTGGTGTTGTACATTCTGTGAGTTTGGACAAATGTATAATGATGCATATCCATCATTATAATATCATATAGTACTGTATAGTATAGTATTTTCATTCCCCTAAAAATCCTTTGTGTCCCTCTATTCATTCCTCCCCCCTCATCCCTGCTGGCAATGTCTGATCTTTTTTTTTTTAATATTTATTTTTTTATTTTGGAGAGAGTGGGAGTGTGTGCACACATGATTGCTGGAGGAAGGGCAGACTCCCCATTGAGTGCGGAGCCTGAAGCACGGGCTGATCTCACAACCCTGAGATCATGACCTGAGTCAAAATCAAGAGTCAGACGCTTAACTGACTGAGCCATCCAGGTGCCTCTGACTGATTTACTGTCCGTTCATAGTTTTGGCTTTTCTGGAATGTCAGAGTTGGAGTCATATACTATGTAGCCTTTTCAAATTGTTTTCTTTCCTTGGTAATGTGCATTTAAGATTCTTCCATGTCTTTTCATAGCTTAATAGCTAATTTCTTTTTAGCTCTGAATAATATCCATTGTCTGGATGTGCCGCAGTTTATTTATCTTTTCACGTACCGAAGGGCATCTTGCTTGCCTCTAAGTTTTGGCAGTTAGGAATAAAGCTGCTATCATCACCCGTGTGCAGATTTGTGTATGAATATTTGGATAAGTACCAAATATTTTCATAAATACCAAGGAGCACAATTGCTGTAACATATGGCAAGAATATGCTTAGTTTTTAAAGAAACTGCAAAACTGTCTTCCAGTGTAGTTGTACCCTTTTGCATTCCTACTAGTAATGTGTGAGAGTTCCTGTTGCTCCACACCCTCACCAGCATTTGGTGTCATCACTGTTCCAGATTTTGGCCATTCTAAGGTGTGTAGTGGTATCTCACTGTTGTTTTAGTTTGCATTTTTTGCTTGACACACAATGAGCATCTTTGCCATCTGTGTGTCTTTGGCCCATTTTTAAATTAGATTGTTTTGGTTTCTTACTGTTGAGTTTTAAGTGTTCTTTGTTTTGGATAACAGCCCTGTATCAGATGTGTCATCTGCAAATTTCTCTCAGTCTGTGACTTGGCTCCTCATTCTCTTGACATTATCTTTTGAAGAGCAGACAGTTTTAATTGTAATGAACCCTCACATAGCAATTTTCTTTTGTGGATGCTGCCTTTGATGTTGCATGTAAAAAGTCATCACCGTACCCGTTGTCATCTAGGTCTTCTCCTATCTTATCTTCTAAGAGTTTTACAGTTTTGCATTTTGCATTTAAATCTGTGATCCATTTTGAGTTAATTTTAGTGAAGGGTGAAAGGTCTGTGTCTATTATTATTATTATATTTTTTGTATGTGGATATCCAGTTGTTCCAGCACCATTTGTTGAAGAGATGGTCTTTGCTCCACTGTTTTGCCTTAGCACCATTGTCAAAGATCAGTTCATTATATTTATGGAGGTCTTTTTCTGGGCTTCTGTGCTATTTCATTGATCTCTTTGTTCTTTCACCAGTACCCACTGTCTTGGTTACTGTTAAGTTTACAGTAACTCTTCAAGTTGGTAGCATCAGCCTTCTGACTTTTTCTCCGTGAGTATTGTGTTGGCCATTATGGGTCTTTTGCCTGTTTATATATACTCACAATCGGTTTGTTGATATCCATAAAATAATTTCCTGAGATTTGGATTGGGGTTGTATTAAATTAATTTTTTTTTCTGTTTATTTAGTTTAGTTCAACAGATGTTTATTTGGTACACAAATTTTGTAACACTGTCATATGTCTTGGGCATAAGGAAAAGAAAAACACGTATGTCCTACCCTCAAGGCATTTACCGTTTACCCTCTTGTAGGTGTATGCTCTCTCTTAGTATGTGTCCCTCCCTCCCTTCCTTCTCCCTCCCTCTCTCCTCCTCCCTCCCCCTCTCTCTCTGTCCTCCTGCCTTCCTCTCTGCCCCCCCCCCTTCGGCCTTCATGCAGAATCACCTGTCAGCATCACTTTTCCGCAGTGACAGTACTGTGGGAGGAGTAGGTACAGAGCGTTTGGAGAGGAAGAAGTGATTTGTTCTTCCTGTACAAATTAGGAAGTTCCTCAAAGACAAGGTCCCACATTAGAGCTAGGGCTTGAAGGAACATTTTCAGAAGCTAGGGATAGAAGGACAGATTGAAGGACATTCCAAGAAGGGGAATAGCATGGGCACAAACAAAGCATTGTACAAGTGCATGATGTGTTCCGGGAAATGTTAGTAATTTAAGGTTTCTGGGGGTGACATTTTTCACACTTTTTAATGTAACACTTTTCAACTGTGAGTCTTTTTTTATATTTTAATTCATTCAATGAGCACTTGGCAAGATGAGGGACACAAAAATTAAATAGCACTGGGCTTTACCCTCAAGGAATTTACAGTTTCACTGGAAAGTTACAGCAGTAAAAATTGTATGGGAAATGATTTAGATATTTTAAAATTTTACTCAAGTTCCTTCTGGTTAAAAATATATATAATTCTCAATGAGAAAATTATCCTAACAATTTCAGCACAGGTTATTTTGTACAAGGTAGCAGAATGTTTTTATCTCCATGTGCCTTTGAAAACAGTTGCTTGGAGGGCATTTAGAATCATGGGATGATTAAATTGTATGCATTGTCTCTGTATGTATGGGTAATTTCAGTCCTGATTTCCTGTCTGAGAATGTTTCCAATCAGGTAATGCTTACCCAAGTGTAAAGGCACGATTGAATTGAATGCCATCTCTTCTATGAAACGTTTCCTCCAAGAAGATGTGGTTTTTCTTTCCTCTAAATTCCCACAACATTTTCTTATTCTCTGAGGGCAGCTTGTATATTTTCTTTGGTGTTATATGTATAGTTGTTTGATATTCTACATGGGAAGCATTTTTTAGACCTTTTTAAATCTCTGTATCCACCCCCACCACTTGCCCAGTGTCTTATACATTTTAGACATTCTGTAACAATTTCATGAATGATCTGTTACCTTTTTTTGGGAAAACAATATTGAGAAACTCCTGTGGGAATAAAGGATATCCCATACTTTCTAAGGAAACCTTTGTAAAATATTCTTTTGCTGTATCTCGTCCTCCTAAGAATCCAGTAACATATATTATTCCCCACTTTGCAGGTTAGGCAACCGAGGCTTAATGGAATCATAAATCCCAGGGCTTGAAGGTTCTTTAATGCTATTCCATCTACAATTAGTGTCTGTCTGTGTGGGCAGTAGAGTAAGAGAATGGTATAGGTAGATAAGCCTTGTGCAGACAATTAAGGAAGTTTGTGGGCAGATCCAGAGATCATGATTCTCTTGTTACCCCCCTTTCTCATGAGCCTTTAATGTATTATCTTAGATTTAAGGAGAGAAAAGAAGGAAAGGGAGAAGAACTACACAGAAGTATTCATATAAGCTTATTTCATTTTTGTGTAGAAGACAAAAATAGCACAGTAGCAAGTGAAAGAAAACACAAAACTGGCTTAAGCAGAAAAAAAGTGGGAGAGGGGACATTTATGGGCTCTCATAGTGGGGAAGTTCGAGAGTAGATATGGCCCCACACACAACTGGGTCCAGAGCCTCAGGCAGATCTTCCTTTTTGACTATTTCCTGGCTGTTCTTTTTTCTTTGTTTGCTGCATTTTCAGGCAATGTCTTCTGTTCTTACTGAGGAAATAGCTGGAAGAGAGAGAGTCCCTTTTCTCATAGCTCCAGCCGAAGTTTCAAGAGTAACTGTGAGTGGGTCATGGGCCTCTCCTTAGTAACATCTCTGTGGTGGAAAGAATGCCACAGTTGGCCTGCCTGAGTTGTAGCAGGTGGAGTAGTCATCCAGTTCTACCTGAGCCATATAGAGACTTGAACAACTGGTTTTTCAAAGGGATATCTGTTCTGACAAGAACAGGAAGGAATGAGGGCTGGGTGGGCACAAGTACTAGATGCCCACTGCCCCTGCCTGGAGTGTGTGGCTCAAAGATGGTCTTTTTTTTTTTTTTTTTTTTTTTACGATTTATTTATTTATGTGAGAGAGAGGGAGTGTGCTGCCTTGGGGGGAAGAGCAGAGGGAGAGAGAGAATCCCAAGCAGACTCCCTGCTGATCCCATGACCCATGAGATCATGACCTGAGCCGAAATCACAAGTTGGACACTTAACCCACTGAGCCACCCTGGTGCCCCCCCCAAATATGGTTCTAACAGCAATAGAGTCACCTTGATGTATGTGCCTTTGACTTGAGTGGCAATGGCACAAACTGATGTAGCAAAGGGGGTTTGAACTTACTTTCAGGGAGGAATGGATTGTTTGAATCTGGAACTTCAGTGAAGACTTGATTAAAATGGTTCTTTTTATTTGGTTTAGGGTCCTGTAGAGTGAAACATCTGATGCTCTGTATTTCCCTAGAACAACATTTTACGTTTGCAGGACAGAGAATTTCATTTCATTCGTGTAAATTGGAAATTATGATCCACTCAGAACAATGCAGGGTATTTTTATTTATAGCCTCCAGAACAGAAACTTCGCTTATTCAGTGTTGGTTTTCTCTGATGGGTAATGAAAGAAGAGGAGGAAAAAAAAAAAACTAGGCCAGGAGTCCACAGTGGAAGTTGTGATTGTATTAGCATTGTTGGTACTCACCTTGAAGGAGAAGAGGATGAGAAAAATGAGGTGATTGTAAAACTTCATTAGGCACAACGGGCACAGCTTCCTGTGTGTCTTCTCTTTACACCAAGGGCTGAACACCTGTTCTCAGAGTAGGACCTACTTCCTACTTGTCTGCTGCTGGAAAGCTTTTTTAAACTTTAAGTCCTTTATGAAACCTCGTATTAGATCATTTTAATAATCATTTAAAAATTACACTTGGAGCTTTTGTCTGAAGTCTTCTGTGTTTTTGCTTCTCTGCAGAGCTGCTTAAAATTCTGACTTCTAAGCTCTGAGGAACCTTGCGTCTCAGACTTTTGGAGGATAATCAGAATTACGTGTGAACCTAGTTCAGTCCTTACACAAAGTCTTTTAAACAGGTTGCACTACAATGCATGCTGTCCATGTCTGGGACTGTGTTAGAACAAGAATTTTTACAATTATGAATAACTCAAGTGGCAAATTCCTCATCATATTCATGATCTCACTCATTCAGTCAATAGAATTTTTTGGTTTTTGTTTTTTGTTTTGAGGATCTACCCTGAACTATGTACCATGCTAGGTGCTGGGGATATAGAAATGAAAACTTTACTGGTGATTCCCAAAGAGCCTAGGATCTAGGGGAGGTGAAAACCTGTCATTAAAATACGTGTATGTCAGTTGTTAGGATAGATAGAGGTATTTATTAGAGTAACCCAATTGAGGGGCATATGATCCAGCCAGAGGAGGGAAATGCAGGCAGTAAAGACCTGGAGGAGGTGATCTTGAATATTGACTATTTACGGACAAAGCGTAGGTAGAACACATGGTGAGGGAGACGGTGAGAGATTATTAGGCTTTGATGGTTAGATATTTTATTTTACCCTGAAAGGTGATGGGGACACCTAAAGAATTTAAGTAGGAAAGTGGTATGATCAGATTGACACTTTATTTTATTGTTTATTTTTTGAAAGACAGTATATTTACATGGTTTAGAAAAAATTATAGAAGTGTGTGTAGTGAAAAATTTTTACTTATCTGATAGACTTCCTCTCAAGTAACCACTACATGAGTTTCTTATATGTCTTCCCAGACAATATTTGCAAATATAAGCAAATACAAAAATATGTGAATCTATATTCTTCCCCCACCTCCTTTTCACACAACTGATAGCACGCCATGCTGTGGTACACCTTGCTTTGTTCACTTTAGTTTTTTGTCTTGGCAAGATCTCTCCATATTAATTTATTAAAAGTGGCTTTTTTCTTGTTTTCATTCTTTTTCCTTTCTTATGGCTGCTTAATTTTCTCCCCCCCCCTCCATTCACCTAGAAATACACTGGGTTCCACTGCCTTTTAAAATATTCTCTGAGGGGCTTCTGGGTAGCTCCGTTGGTTGAGCCTCTGACTCTTGCTTTTGGCTCATGGCTTGATCTCAAGGTTGTGAGATGTAGCCCATTGCTTTGAGCTCTGTGCTGGGTGTGGAGCCTGCTTAAGATTCTCTCTCTCCCTCCCTCTGTCCCTCCCCAGTTGCACTCTCTCTTTCTAAAAAATAAATAAATATAAATAAATAAATAAATAAATAAATAAATAAATAAATAAATAAAACATTCTCTGAGATTGGTCACTCCCTCAAATTAACAGGTGATTTCTCTCCTATTTCACCAACTACTTCCACTTCCCCCTTCTGACACCAACTCATTGCAGTTTGGTTTCTGTCTCAGAAGTTCAGTGAAATCTATTTGCACAAGTCACAAGTGACCTACTTTAGTTTTATAATCTCTTATTAACTGTGTGGCGAGGAAGCAGCTTTAGCATAATACTGGGAAGAGATTTTTAAAATTTAGATAAATCCAGACATGAAATTGGTAATATCATAAAAGAAATTTTCCAGTCACTGGCGTTTCTGGTATGTACTCAGGCTCCCTCCCCTAATTTATCTGTTTCTGTTGAGAGTTCTACCTACTGTGCATTCTGGATGCTGTATCAAATGAAATGTACTGAAGGCAACTACCATGAAGTCCTTCTTGCTAACTCAAGCGTATTATGACTTACTGGAGAGATCTTGAGGGCGTATGCAATTCTGGGAGTCCTGATAGTGGTTAGCAACCACAGTGATTGGGGATTACGAAGGACAGCATTGCTCTAGTAAGACTAGCCTCATCAGACCCTGCCTTGTATCAATACCTTTCCTTTGGTTTTTGGTAACACTATTTGCAGATCCAGTGTTTTGCCCGATATGGAGATAGCACACAGCCTGACCCCTTTCCCAGTTTTATTTTTATGTTTTGTTTTGTTTTCGTTGTCTTGGGATTATTCTTGGGAACTGGCTCTTTATTTTGAAAGCTGGTAAATAAGGGGAAAGAGTCAAGAATTTATTTTGCCTTTCCCATGAATATATCACTGAGTAGCTAAATAACTGAGTAGGGGAAGTTTCTCTTTATAGAAGGATTTCAACAATAAATGAAGAAGATATGATAGAATTGGAATATCATTTTGCAACCCCTGATGAATTGAACCTCGGTGGCTGCTAGCATCAGAAAAGAGAGTGACCCGTACAGTCTGTGCTTCTTGACGAGGAAGACAACACCACCTGCAGAGGAGTCTTACTCCCCTCAAATCAAACCTGAATCTGATAAAGCCTCTAGATTCAGCTGCCGATTTTCAGGAGGTACAGAGGACAGAGGATAATGATAAATAAACTATATTATAAGGTTGCAGTCAACAAAAATCTTGACTCTGGGAATCTTGGACAAATGACCCAGTTTCTCCAACAAATAAATTGCAATGGGAAAAAAGAAGTAAAGGGGGAACCTTTGTGACTTAGATTCCTAAATGCCGTATTTTACAAAAAAAGAAAAACCATAAAAACCTATAATGTTTAGGGATGCATAGTTAAATAATTAAACTACAAATAAAATAAGGAATGCATATAAAAATGTCAGGATAGTACAGTATGGTGACTATAGGTAATAATACTATATTATGCATTTGAAAGTTGCTAAAAGAGATCCTAAAAGTTCTTATCACAAGAAAACAGTTTGTTTAACTGTGGTGATGGATGTTGACTAGACTTGTGTTGACCATTTCATAATATATACAAATACTGAATCATCATGTTGTATACCTGGAACTAATATAATATCATATGTCATTATATCTTAAAAATAAGTTAAAAGTCGGGACAGTGGTTTTTCTCTGTGGTGGGGGGGAGGATTTGTGTTTAAGATGGTTATAGGAAGGGCTTTTGCAGTGATTGCAAGGTATTTTCATGGAGGGATGGTTAGAAGGATCTTTAACTTACAATTTATTAAACAATACATTTAATGCTTTTTAAAATATTTGTTATAACTAAAAAAGATTTTAAGTTTTAGATGGTGTGGTAAAGGTGTTTCCATTCTCCTCCTAAGACAAGAACAATAACAAAAACGGCCCTATGCCCTGAATTTTCCAAGCAGTGATCTGTAAGGTGCACTAAAAACATCACTAGAATAAATTTGAAATATTGTACTGGTTAATTTGGGTTTCCACCTAATTCCTTATAGAACTGACAAAAAGTACACAGTATTTTTTAGAGAAATAAAAAGCCATGCCTTTCTAGAACTGACCAATCTTTTTAAAAAATACATTTTTATTAAAAAAAAAATTCTTGGGACACGTGGGTGGCTTAGTCAGTTAAGTGTCTGTCTTCAGCTCAGGTCATGATCTCGGGGTCCTGGGATCAAGCCCCACATTGGGCTCCCTACTCAGCAGGGAGTCTGCTTCTCCCTCTCCCCCTGCCTCCTCCCCCCTGCTTGTGCTCTCTCTCTCTCTAATAAATAAATAAAATCTTTAAAAAAATTCTTTTTATTGAGGTGTAATTGACTACTTTTTTTTTTACCCCTCCCCTGCCCCCACCCCTGCCTGTGGCAACCACCAATCTGTTCTATGAGCTTGGTTTTTGTTTGTTTAGATTCCACATAGAACAGAGATCATATGTTGTTTGTCTTTCTCTGACTTATTTTACTTAGCATAATGCCCTCAAGGTCCATCCATGTTGCAAATGGCAAGATTTCATTCTTTTTTATGACTGAATGATATATATATATATATATGATGCATATGATATAAAAGGACATATATTTAAATACACACATATATACTTATATACATACCACAATATCTTTTTTTTTTAATATTTTATTTTTTTGAGAGAGAGGGAGAGGGCACAAATGGGGGGGAGGGGCAGAGGGAGAAGCAGACTCCTCACTGTGCTGGGAGCCCAACCCAGGGCTTGATCCCAGGACCCCAGGGTCGTGACCTGAGCCGAAGGCAGATGCTTAACCAACTGAGCACCCAGGTGCTCCCATACCATGATTTCTTCATCCATTCATCCATCCATGGACACTTAGGTTTCCGTGTCTGGGCTATTGTAAATAGTGCTACATTGAACATTGAGGTGCATACATCTTTTTGAATTTGTATTTTAGTTATCTTTGGGTGAGTACCCAGAAGTGAAATTGCTGAATTATGTGGTGGTTCTTTAAATAATATTTAAGTTTTTGAGGAGCCTCCCTACTGTATTTCATTGTGGTTGCACCAATTTACATTTCCACCAACAGTGCACAGGACTTTTCTTTTAACCACATTCTTGCCAAAACTTGTTACTTCTTGTCTTATTGTTAGTAACCATTGTAATGGTTGAAGGGCATATTGATAATAGCCATTCTAACAGGTGTGAGATGCTATCTCAGTGTGGTTTTGATTTGCATTTCTGTGATAATAATGGTGTTGTGCATTCTTTCACGTACCTTTTGATTATTTGTATGTTTTCTTTGGAAAAATGTCTATTCAGATCTTCTGCCCATTTGTTAAGGTTTTTTTGTTTTTTTGTTTTTTTTTTTTTTGCCGCGTTGAGTTGTGTGGGTTCTTTATTGTGAATATTAGCTCTTTGTCAGATACATGATTTATAAAAAATTTCTACCATTCATTAGGGTGCCTTTTTATTTTGTAATATTGTTTGAAATCAGGGAGCATAATGCCTAAAGGCTTGTTCTTTCTCAAGATTGCTTTGGCTATTCAGGGTCTTTTTTGGTTCCACACAAATTTTAGGATTGTTTCTTCTATTTCTGTGAAAAATGCCAGTGGAATTTTGATAGGAATTGCATTGAATCGTAAGAAGGCTTTAAAAATATTAATTCTTCCATTCCATGAACATGAATTATCTTGCCAGTTATTTGAGTTGTCTTCAATTTCTTTCCTTAATGTTGTTATAAGTATACAGGTCTTTCACCCCCTTGGTTAAATTTATTGCTAGATACTTTATTATTTTTGATGCAATTACGAATGAGATTGTTTTAATTTGCCTTTCTGATAGTTGGTTATTAATGTATAGAAATGTAACAGGTTTTCTTTTTTTTGGTATTGATTTCGTATCCTGCAATGTTACTGGAATTTGTTTATTAGTTTAACAGTTTTTTGGTGGAGTCTTTGGGGTTTTCTATGTATATCATCTACACATGGTGACATTTTTACTTCTTCCTTTACAATTTGGATGTCTTTTATTTCTTTTTCTTATCTAATTACTCTGGCTAAAACATCCAATATTAAAGTGAATGAAAGTGTCAAGAGTGGGCATCCTTGTCTTCTTCCTGATCTTAAAGGAAAATCTTTTAGCTTTTTACCATTGAGTATGATATTAGCTGTAGGCTTGTCATATTTGGCCTTTATTATGTTGAGGTACATTCTGTCCATATCCACTTTATTGAGAGTTTTTATCATAAATGGGTGTTGAATTGTCGAATGCTTGTTTGCATCTATTGAGGTGATCATATGATTTTCGTCATACATTTTGTTGATGTGGTGTATCACATTGACTGATTTGTGGATATTGAACCAGCCTTTCATCCCAGGAATAAATTCCACTTGATCATGGTATATAATTCTTTAATGTATTGTTGAATTCAGTTTGCTAATATTTTGTTGAGGATTTTTGCATCTATGTTCATCAGACATACTGGCCTATACTTTCTTATTCTTGCAGTATCCTGCCTGCTTTCGGTGTTAGGATAATGCTGGCCTCATAAAGTAAGTTTGGAAGCACTCCCTCCTCTTCAGTTTTTTGGAAGTGTTTGAGAAGAATTCATTGTAATTCTTCTTTGAATGTTTCGTAGAATTCATCAATGAAGCCATCTGGTTCTTGACTTTTGTTTTTTGGGAAGTTTTTGATTACTCATTCAATTTCCTTAGTAGTAATTGGTCTGTTCAGATTTTCTGTTTCTTCAATTCAGTCTGATAGGTTGTATGTTGCTAGAAATTTTTCCATTCTTTTAGGTTGTCCATTCTTTGGGCATATAATTATTCATCGTGGTTTCTTATGATCTTTTGTGTTTCAGTGGCATGACTTCTAATATCTCCTCTTTCATTTCTGATTTTGTTCCACTACCCTCTCTTTTTCTTGGTAAGTCTAGCTAAAGATTTATTTTTATCTTTTCAAAGAACCAGTTTCTTAAGGTAGGTGTTTATTGCCCTGAACTTCTCTTAGAATTTCTTTTGCTGCACCCCATAAATTTTGGTTTATTTCTATTTTTATTTGTCTCATGGTATTTTTTTTAATGTGTCTTTTGATATCTTCTTTGACCTCTTGATTGGCTAGTAGCATGTTGTTTAATTTTCACGTATCTGTGAATTTTCCAGTTTTCTTTATGGAATTGAGTTCTAGTTTCATATCATTTGTGCTTGGAAAATCTGCTTGATATGATTTCAGTCCTCTTAAATTTATTAAGACTTGTTTTGTGCCCTAACATGTGATCTATCCTGGAGAGTGTTCCATGTACACTTGAGATGAATGTGTATTTCTTTTGCTTTTGGATGGGATGTTCTGTATATGTCTCTTAAGTTCATCTGGTCTAATATGTTGTTTAAGGTTGCTGTTTCCTTATTGATTTTCTGTCTGGGTGATCTATCCATTGATGTAAGTGGGATATGAAGTCCCCAGTTATTATTGTGTTGCTGTCTGTTTCTCCCTCTAGGTCTGTTAATATTTGGTTTATTTATTTAGGTGCACCTATGTTGGCTGTATAAATTTTTGCAAGTGTTATATCCTCTTGTTGGATTGGCCCCTTTATCATTATGTAGTACTCCATGTGTTTTATTGTAGTCTCTATTTTAAAGTTGATTTTATCTGATATGAGTATAGCTACTCTAGCTTCCTGTTGGTTTCCATTTTCATGGAGTATTTTTTTCCTTCCCTTCACTTTCAGTCTCTGTATCCTTACATTTCAAGTGAGTGTCTTGTAGATTGCATATAGATGGGTCTTGTTTTTTAATTTGTTCAGCTACTCTTTGTCTTTTGATTGGAGAACTTAGGCCATTTACATTTAAAGTAATTATTGATAGGTATGTACTTATTGCCATTTTTTTCATTGTTTTCTGACATTTTTGGTTATTCCTTTCTGTTCCTCTTTTATTCTCTTGCTATCCTTCTTAGTGGTTTGATAGCTTTCTTTAGTAGTATGATTATATTCCTTTTCCTTTATCTTTTGTATATTTACTATAGGTTTTCCCTTTGTGATTACCATGAGGTTTACATGTAATAACTTATATCTGTAACAGCCTATTTTTAAGTAGATAATTTAAGTTTGATTGCATTCTAAGGCTTAACATTTTTACTCCCTACTGCCATGTTTCATGTTTTTGACATCTCTTTTTATATCTTTTCATCTTACTTATCCCTTAACTAATTCTTGTAATGAGTTATTTTCACTACTTTTGTCTTTTAACCTTCATGCTAGCTTTATAAGTGATTAATCTACTATGTTTACTATATATTTATAAATATCATATAATTCCTTTTCTTGTGGCTGTTTAATTTTCTGTCATGTGGATGGCCCACAATTTACTTAATCCACCCACTACTGATGGACATTTAATTTATCGCCAGTCTTTGTCTGTTAAAAACAGAGCTGTAATAAGTTGCATTGGATACCAAAGGCTGACATTTCAGAAAGTTCAGTCGGTGCTTAAATATTTGCTGAATGAATGATTCAACAGAAGATAAATGGCTTAGGGGCACCTGGGTAGCGCAGTCATTGAGCGTCTGCCTTCGGCTCAGGGTGTGATCCCGGCTCAGGGTGTGATCCCGGCGTTCTGGGATTGAGTCCCACATGGGGCTCCTCCGCTGGAAGCCTGCTTCTTCCTCTCCCACTCCCCTGCTGTGTTCCCTCTCTCGCTGGCTGTCTCTCTGTCACATAAATAAATAAAACCTTTAAAAAAAAAAAAGAAGAAGATAAATGGCTTAGAGGGGAGCAAGGAGGGATGTGAAAGGATGAGACTGGAAACAGGGACTGGTTGTGAGGCTCCTGCAGTTGTCTGGGACTAGAAAAAGGAGAGATATCCAATAAGGTGGAGTGACCTCTGTAATGCTGGGATTAAGGGACAGGAGTAGTCAAGCATGATTTCTTAGAGCAATAGTAATACATTAGAAAAATAATAAGACATTTATTACCCATATTTCATAGATGAAAAGAACTCCATTTTCATTGGGAAATACATGCACAGAATTAAAGACAACCACTAGCAAAGATAGTCAATGGAAATAGAAAGTAGGAATCAATGATTGTTGATTGCTACTTTCCGTTTCTTTTAATCTTGTTTTTCTAGGTCTTCTGCTGTTATTGCTAAGTCATATTCTTTCTTTTTATTACAACTAGTATCTCTCTTTGGCTTCCTTTTTTTCCTTCCTCAATTTCAACCCTTATTTTATGGATTAGAGGCTTCACAATTCTTATGTTGCTGTAAAGTCAATTAATTGATTTTTCACTCAGCTGATTAGAAAGTAAGATCCTGTGTCTGCAGAATATATTTCTGACAGATGGTATGATTGTGTTATTTTTTAAAAAAATTAAGATAGAATGACATACCATAAAATTCACCCTTATAAATCGAACAGTTCAGTGTTTCCCAGTTCATTCACAAGGTTTCATAACCATCATCAGTAATTCCAGAACATTCCATCACCCCCAAAAAGAAACCCCATATCCATTAGCAGTCATTCTCCATTTCTTTTTCCTCCCACTCCTGGCAACCACTAATCTACTTTATGTCTCCTTGGATTTGTCTGTTTTGGGCATTTCATATGAATGGGATCATATAATATGTGGCCTTTTGTGAGTAGATTATTTCACTTAGCATAATGTCTCCAAGGTTCATCCGTAGTGTAATATATATCGGTACTTCATTCCTCTTCATGGTTGAATAATATTCCATTTAATGGATATACCATTTTTTGTGTATCTGTCATTTGATGGACTTTTGAGTTTTCCCTTTTTTGACTATTCTGAATGATGTTGCTATGAATGTTTGTGAAGAAGTTTTTTTCATGGATGTTTGTTTTCATTTATCTTGGACATATATCTAGAAGTGAAGTTGTGTCACATGGTGACTCTTTATTTAGATTTTTGAAGAACCAAGAGACTGTTTTCTAAAGCAGCTGCATCATTTTACATTCCTACCGGCAATGTATGAAGGTTCCAATTTGCACATCCTTGTCAATACTTGTTATTGTCAGTCTTTTTGGGTTATAGCCATGCTAGTGGGCATGAAGTAGAATCTCTTTTTAGTTTTTACTTATATTTCCCTAATGGTTCATGATGTTGAGCATAGGCTTGCATTTCTTAACTGAATATTTTTGGTGCAATCCTTAGGCACTATGTTTGGTGCTGGAAATACAGATGTGAACAAGGCAGTCCAGTAGCCTCTTGGAGTTTAGAGTTTATGTGAGACAGTATATAGGAGCAAAGTATTTGCAATCAGAGTTTTAATAAGGAATCAGTTAAGGACAGGGACATAATAAGGACAAGACATGTTCCCTTATTAAACTTTATAGATATTCCATTTCAGTGATTAAAGTCTTTTCTATTTTGGAGACCCACATTCACTCAGTGGTTTTTAAGAATATGATATATGGCATTTTTGCATTTGATTTTAAAAATAATTCAAAAGAAATGAGATCATATTAAAGGAAAACATACTCAAATGTATAAAGAAGTGGAATATCTCCCTGCCTTTGCACTCTCACAGCTTGGTGACTATTGCTCCAGACCTGTTTCCATGGCATCTATCTATCAAGTAGAGTTTTGACTAAAGAACTACTTGCCTAGAGAATTTTCATTTCTTTTCTTTTTTCTTAAAGATTTTATTTTATTTATTTGGCAGAGAGCAAGAGCAAAAGCGAGCGAG